>NC_056624.2:147356143-147448643 GCF_002870075.4 Lactuca sativa
ATTATCTTTTACTAATCTATGTTATCACTAATCATGGAACCTTTGGACGAAAATGCATACACTACAACATACGAGGGTCTGGACTATAACTAAGAGTAAGGAATTTGAAGATGAGGCTGCAAACGACGACATAGTGGCGACAAATGTAGTTAAGAGAGGCATAACCAAGCTACATAAGTTTCGTAATCAGCATGATAAAGGAGTAAAGAACCCTCTCACAATCGATGACATGGGTAGGATATCAGGGACAAACTGAGCAGTGTTTGCTAGTGTTTTAGGAGACCTAATCCGTAAGCATATAGGTTTAAAATTTCTATCTTGTATGTAAGTGGATTTACCAGCAAGAGATGACCTATGGAGTGAAATCATGGTATTGAATACATTACTTAACGTTGTCCTTAATTATTCATCTATGCATTTACATTATTTCTAACTATTAACAACAATGTGTTACATTTTGTAGCGATATTTCGAGCTTGAGAACACATTTAAAAATTCAATAATGCATCATCTTGGTCAAATTCTAAATAATTAAAGAAGGAAACTTCGAGAAAGGTACATATTGCCCAAAAAAGGAACACCTACAACACCTAAGACAACGAATGAAGTCCCTACAAAGTATACAAAAATTCTTGAGTACTCAGATTGGGCTGCTTTTGTGACACATAAAAACTTTGAGGCATAAAACGATTAAGTTATTTCTATAAATTTGATTATTTTCTGTCTGCATACATTTCATAATATTGTGTTGGCATGTAGATATGGCATTTTTGATTTTTCATTGTGGTTAGGTGAAGTCAAAAGCAAAAAAAAAAAGCATGTGAGAATTTTTTTTTTATAAACATAGGATAGGAAGAGGTGGATACATATGTGTGAATGAGAATTGTTCATTTTTGTTAATAGCAACATACTCTCATTTATGTTTCTTTTAACTTTATTAATTAATTGTCTGTTTAATGATTATAAGATCGAAGTCAAAGATATTAAACCATATGAAGAACCCTCCTGTTTATGATGTGGTTGAAGGGGAGGCTAAATAAGATGGAAAATTTGAAAATGAACATCTTAAAGATAAACTAGTAAGTTTGACTACAAATTTTGTTTTGATTTCAACCATGTTTAATTTTTATGTAATTACTTTAATATTTCCATACTTTATGCAAAAAACAACTGATGACCAGATCAAAGACGGGACCTTACAGGTTTACCTTGGCACTGATGCCATGACAATTGTCTTAGGAAAGGACAAGGGAGGTTATGCAAGAGGAGTGGGAAGTCGAGTGACATGCAACAAGTATTCTAATCTTCCTTGAACCAAATCATCAGATGAAAGAGTTGCATTACCTGGATGTCAAATTGAAATTAAAAGATGACCACATCAAAGATGGGACCTTATAGGTTCACCATAGCATTGATGGAATGATAGTTGTATTAGGAAAGAACAAGGGAGGTTTTGAAGTAAGATGTATAAGATGTGGTGGTAGGGAATATACGTATGTGGGGGATTTTATAGAAATAAAGGGCAGATATTGAAAGATGTCTAGTAGTTAATATATAGGTATTAGTTGGAATAGTGAATATACATAAATAATAACATAATGTCGTCCACTAGTTATCTACCCACATTAACACACAGTTTACCCATACACATAGGTATTAGGGTGTTCCGTTGTTTGTCCGACGGTCGTTTGAATCTTAGTTATATATTATGTGTATGTATATGGATATTAAAGTTCTACTTTCAGTTCAACACCTTTGGGTAACAAAGGTGTACAAACATGTTCATTCATACAAACAACATTTCTAGTAAACTATAATAGGTAGAGTTTAGGAAGTCACTAATACTATTTCTAGAACAATAAAACATACAATAGTTAGTTCATACATGAGTCAATTCAAACATACTATAACGAGAGAAAATACTCACTATAAAGAGAAACAGTACATACTATAATGAGAAACAATACATACTACACATTATACACTAGAGGACATACTACATACTAGACAAATAGAACATACAATACACTAGAACATACTATACAAACACTAGAACACTATAACATTAATGTGAGCCACTACTTCATGGCATGGAAATCTACTGTTGTGTTACGTTTTGCAACGAGAGTCTTCTGGAGGGAGAGCGTGAGTTGGTGTATAGATCTATACGGGATTGACTACCCTAAACCTTGCTGCTGGCTAAAGTGGGACCTGCAGGTCTATGGGTGACTAATGTCATACCATTTCGATGCCTTTGAGCGTCGTTTTATACTATTCTATCAAGTATGGCTACAATCATATCACATTTTACCGTAATTAACAAACTGGTTTAAGGTAGTTAGTACATTGGTAGTTAATTACATACAACACTACTGTACACTGTTATTTTCCCATTGCATTCACATTGTGATCTCACATAAATGGTAATGTACACTATGTTTTGGTAATGATAGTCATACTTGGGAAAGATACAAACTTTTACAAACAACACAACACACAGAACATTTGGGCCTTAGTAGAAGGCTACTTTTAGTAGAAAATATAGGATTTTCTAGGAGATACAAACAATTACTACAAACACGTACAAACATTTACATCAAACATTTACAAACACTTTCATACAACAATGACACTAAAATACTTATGAACTCACCAGCGTTAATACTGATCTACACTTTCAAAATAACTTGTATTCTTAGGTCACCAGCAGACAGGTACCAATGACCAGGTTTTGTGAAGATGGAGCACGTTCAAGACTCATATCTTATTTTGATTCATATTTTTGGTGTCTTATAAACTATACATAACACACTTGTATTAAAATTATATTATTAATGCACTAGATGATGTTGTTTTTTGTTAACTATTATGCATTGTTGTGATACTGTACATGACGTCCTCCGCCCCCAAATGTTTCCGCCGTTCAGGTTTTGGGGTGTGACATTCAGGGAGCATCTTGGTTCTCCAAGATTGATCTACGGTCCGTATATAACCAGATGCGGGTCAGAGATGATGATGTGAAGAAGACCGCTTTTAGGACCCGCTATGGTCATTATGAGTTTGTGGTGATGTCGTTTGGGCTCACCAATGCCCCAACTGCATTCATGGACCTCATGAACCACGTGTGCAGACCGATGTTGGATCGGTCTGTAATAGTATTTATTGACGACATCTTGGTTTACTCCAAGAATCAGGAGAAGCACGAGGAGCACCTGAGAGAGGTGCTAGAGATGCTGAGGAGGGAGAGACTTTTCGCGAAGTTCTCCAAGTGTGAGTTATGGTTACGCGAGGTGTAGTTTCCTGAGCACCTCTAATGGGTTTTTGAACATTCCTATGTGCACATGCAACCCTAATGCTTGGATCTAGGTTTCTCTAATTAAACATACATTGAATCCAAGACTTCTAATGGCTAATATACAATAATAACAATATGAAATCAGAGATTAGAAGTTTACCTTGAATCACTTGCTTGATCTTGTTGTCCTTGAGGCTTTAGAGTCACAATTGTCACTCCTCTAATGGCTTACAAACACCAACTAGAAAGAAGATGATTTAGGAGAGAGGAGAGAGGATCAAATCGGCCAGGGTTTCTACTCAAAGTATATGTCATGAATTCCCTTAGCCCTAGGGGTCTATTTATACTTGTAAGGCTCCTAGGGTTTCACCCTTAAACCCTAATTGGATAACTTAGGCCCTAAGCAATCCAATACCCTAATAGATAAGCCCTTTGGACGATTTCTATGGCTATCCTAAGCCCCAAAATCGTCCCCTTATCCATAAGGGATTTATAGCCTAAAGTGCAACTATCAAACAATTGACAGTTTATACCCCTTTATTTAATTAATCTCTTTAAGTCACCAAATTAATTCCTAATTAATTTATGACTTATATTACTCAAATAACAATATTATTATTCCTTATATTATTCATATAATATATTAATAATATTCCTTCTCTCATTATAAATCATCCTGTCAAGTTGCTATGGTGAAGGCAACCCAAAAGGACCATGCTCAACCGGGTCAAATACTTGCCTAATATAGTTGTAGCCTTAGACACTATTCCAACAACCTCGTCAAACAGAAGGGTATTTTGGTGGATCTGGCCAAGATAGAGGTCGTGATGCAGTAGGAGATTCCGAAGTCTCCATCTGAGATTTGGAGCTTCCTAGGTTTGGCAGGGTATTATAGGAGACTCATCCCAGATTTCTCCAAGATAGCAGTTCCGCTGACTTGACTGACCAAGAAGCCGGTGGTGATTCGCTAGGGTCCTGAGCAACAGACAGCCTTCGAGACGCTCAGGCAGTGACTGTGCAAGGCGCCGATTCTTACCCTGGCAGAGGGAGTAGATGACTTTGTAGTCTACTGTGACGCTTCGTTCACAGGTATGGGGGCAGTGTTGATGCTGTGGGGGCATGTGATAGCTTACGCTTCGAGACAACTAAAGCCTCACAAGGCTAACTATCCGACACATGATTTGGAGCTAGGGGCTGTGGTGTTCGCCCTCAAGATTTGGCGGCATTACCTCTATGGGATCCGGTGTACGATTTACACGGATCACAAGAGTTTAAGGTACCTCATGGATCAGCCTAATCTGAACATGAGGCAGTGTTGGTGGTTAGATGTGGTGAAGGATTGCGACTGTGAGATCCTTTATCACCTGGGCAGGGCTGATGTAGTGGCAGATGCCCTAAGCCGCAAGACGATGGCAGCCCCGATCCACGACATCTGTTTGAGGATGACACTGATTACTCCACTGTTGGAGCAGATTAAGGAGACGCGATTCGATTACAATAGCTGAGGATTGTTGACCCTGCATGGGAGGGTCTGGGTACCGTACTGGGGTGGAGTACGATAGGTGTTGATGGACGAGGCCCACAAGTCTCGGTTCTCCATCCAATCCAGGGGCGACGAAGATGTATAGAGATCTTCGACCCAATTACTGGTGGCCCTGGATGAAGTGGGACGTAGCTTGGTACGTGGAGAGTTGCTTGACCTGCAGGAAGGTCAAGGCGGAGCACACGAGGCCACACGGGAAGATGTAGTCGTTAGACATTCCCGCGTGGAAATGGGAGGATATCACCATGGATATCATCACTAAGCTTCCCAAGACCGCACGGGGGGTCGATTCGTTATGGGTCATCGTGGATTGGTTAACCAAGAGTACCCATTTCACACCGATCCAGGAGAGCATATCAGCCGAGAAGCTGGCTGAGATTTATGTATGAAAGATAGTGGCACGTCATGGAGTCTCGGTGGTGTCAGACCGAGATGTCTGTTTTACTTCCAGTTTTTGGAAGCAGTTCCACGACTAGATGGGTACTCGTCTCCATTTAGCACCGCTTTCCACCCTCAGACGGATGGTCCGAGTGAGGGGACGATTCAGACTCTCGAGGACATGCTACACACATGCGTGTTAGATTTCGGTGGCAGTTGGGATACGTATCTTTCGTTAGCGGAATTTTTGTATAATAACAGTTACCATGCCAGCATAGACCGACCTCCCTTTGAGATGCTTTACGTGAGGAGGTGTAGAACCCCAATCTGTTGGGGTGATGTCGGACAGAGGGTCATTGGGAGTACGGAGGTAGTACGCAAGACCATAGAGTGGATTCAACATGTTTGGAGCAGGCTCCAGACTGCTCAGAGTCGGCAAAAGAGTTACGCTGACAAAAGGAGATCAGACTTGGAGTTTTAGGTGGGCGATATGGTCCTCCTGAAGGTGTCACCCTGGAAGGGTGTTATCAGATTGTTGAAGCGGGGCAAGCTGGGCCCTAGGTTCATCGGTCCTTTCAGGGTCATAACGTAGGTGGGCAGGGTAGTGTATTGGTTAGAACTTCCAGCAGAGCTCAGTCAAATCCACAGTACCTTCCATGTCTCTCAATTGCAGAAGTACTTAGTGGATAAGACAGCAGTGGTACTGTTAGAGGACATTCAGGTGGATGACATCCTGAACTACATCAAAAAACCAGCGGTGATCCTCGACAGGAAGACGAAAGAACTAAGGAAAAAGAAAGTGGAGCTGGTAAAGGTGTAGTGGCAGCACTGCAAGGGCTTGAAGTGGACCTTGGAACTTGAAGAGGAGATGAGAGAACATCACCCGGAGTTTTTTTCAGATGCAGCAAACTTCGAGGACGAATTCTAATCCAAGTGGGGGTGATTTGTAACAACCGATAATTGAGGTATTAGTTTTACTTATTTATTTTATAATTTATCCTTGGGCCTAATGGGATAAAGGGTTTTAGGTTTGTACCTAAGTTGATGGACCAAGAATTGGGCCGCCCATAAGACATACGTTGAGCGTAGCCTTGGCTTACGCGGGGGGTAGAGACATGCTTTGGATTTGGGGGCGTGCACACGTATGCGCAACGTACTAGGTTTACGCGCAACGTATGTGAGTAGGAGCTAAACCCTAATTTTTAGTGTTTAAGGCATATAAATACCTCATTATAGCCAACACCCTTGGCCTCCTTACCAGCCTCCACCCTCAGAAAACCCTAATACGCCTTTCTTACTCCATTGATAAGTGTGTTGACCTCTTGAGCTTGTTTTGAGTAAAGGAAGGTTTGGAAGAAGTAAACAGAAGTTGAAGGAGAAGAACCAAGGTGCAAGGAGCTCAAGGATCAATAACTATTTCCTCTTTGGGATCACAAAGGAGGTATAAAGCTTTAAACTTTCCTCCTAGAAGTATAGATCTAAGATCATGGAGTTTTGGACCTTTTTAGATCCAAAGGATGGACCTTTATCATACCATTCCGTTTTTGAGCTTGGGATTGCCATCCTTGAGGCTTAAATCATTCCTTTAGCAGTAAAGTTCCAATCTTTGAGGCTCTTATGAAGCCATGCATGAGATCTAGCCACTCTTATGATGTTATTTTCTATTATTCTATGTTTGGGCTCACTTGGTGGGTTGCAAACCACCAAGTGATTGAATTTAGGGGTTAAGACATCAAAATGGACTTGGATCTGTAGTTATAGCATGCTAAGTGGAGTAATAAGTGCTTAATGGAGTTATAGCTTAACAGGGTGGTACGATAGGCATACCAACATGTACGTGCAGCGTACAGACCATGCAGCAGGTACACGCTGCGTACAGAGGATTACGCCCCACGTACTCAATAGTATTGGGATTTTACCTTTTTAGGCCTCGGTTTGGCAAGCTATTGGACTTATTATGTATTGGGCCTTAATGGGCCATAAGGGATCTGTTTATAGACTATTGACACCATTGGGATGCGATAGGCCCATTTGAGAAGATGGGCCCAATTTAGAAAATTGGGCTATTAGAGGGTTTTTAGTTAGACCATTAGTGGACTTGGAAATGTTAAAGGGATTTGGGCCTTGGATATGACCCATACCATAGCAGGGGTAGAATAGTCATTTACCCATAGAGAATCTCCAGTTTTTTTTTGACAAAGTGTTTAATTGGTCATGATAGTCGTGTAGTAGCTGGAGCAGCAGACAGTACTACCTCGCACGAGTTTCAGTAGATTTGAGAGGTGAGTTTTCCATTAGTAGGAACGGGTCTAAGGCACCAATGCTGCCCCATTTATGTAGTTGTAGTATGTCGATGTAAGCCCGATGCCAGGGATAGCCCGATGCACTTTATATGTTCCGAACTTCGGTCCGATGCCGGGTTGGTCCCAAAAAGTAGTTATGTATGCTTGATTTCTTTGTGATTCATGCATGTTTCTGTTATGTGTTATATGTTACAAACTTCGGTCCGATGTCGGGCAAGACTGATGCAGTATATGTGATTATGTTATATGTTCATGTTTATGTTATGTACAGTTTATTCCGAACATCGGTCCGATGCCGGACGGGGTTCGATGCAGTGGGTGGGGCCCAAGTTATCCTGGACTTCGGTCCGATGCCGGGCGGGGCTCGATGTAATGGGCGGGGCCCAATTTATGCTGGATTTCGGTTTGATGTCGGGTGGGGCCCGATGCAATGGACAAGTCCTAGTATGTGTTATATGTTTTATTATATGGTATGTGGTAGTTTGGGGGAGCTCACTAAGCTTCGTGCTTACAGTTTTCAGTTTTTGTTTCAGGTACTTCTTCTAGCAAAGGGAAGGGCTCGGGATGATCGCATGGCACACACCACAACTTTCAGCCTGGGATTGATTGAGACTCTGATATTTTCTCATTTGATTTTGATACAGTATTTGATATCAGATTTTGAGATACTCGACACTTGGTTTTCTTTTGATTATGGATGATTATAGTTTTTGATAATGTTTTTCAAACGAAATTTTTGGCTTGTATTTTTGGGATGTTACATATCACAAGCATACTGTTCTAACATACCATAATATATCAAATAATAACATGGTTTTTGGGGTCTACTTACTGGCTCCGACTGATCGTACACTTTACATCCTCCTTTAGTATTTTGAAAACCTTTTTAAAATTATATTGAAGATCTTTTCCTTGGTTTAAGATTGGATTCACACGAGTGTTCCTCCAATTCACTCAAACCATGGCTTTGATACCAACTTGTAACATCCATAAATTTCATAAAAATTTTAAACTTTTTCAAACATCAAAAAATCACCATTTATTACAAATTATTTTCAAAATAGTTTATCATCAGAGTAATCCCAGAAATCATAACACAAAACGTGAGGAGGTGCACGATCAAGCCTTCGCCTTCCTGCGATCATCCGAAGTACCTAAAACAAAATCTAAAATTGTAAGCCCTAAACTTAGTGAGTTTCCCCCAAAATACCAACACCATACAAACCAAAACAATATCATAAACAAACAGTATGCATATAGAGCCTTCAGCCTCACTGGACCACTCACAGAACCTTTAGCATGACTGGACCGCCTCACCGGGCCTTCAGCCTATCTGGACCGTTCTCCGAGCCTTCGGTCTGACTGGTATGCGCGTTGGGCCTTTAGACTATCCGAGTCGCCTTAGGTCTATTAGCCTTCAGCACACAGCAGGACCGCCTCAACCCACCCTCCATCACATAAATATCAAATGTTAGGTAGCATATACAATAATCGTACAGGCCCAGCCGATCATCAATCATAGCATTATCCTATATAATAGGACACATATCTAATAGAACACCACACATATCATCATATGATAAACTTGGATACAATCCAAAAAGGCTGACATTGGTGCCTTCAACCTATAAGTACAGTGAGGAAAACTCACCTCTCAAGAAGTGCTGAACCCGTAAAATCCAACTCCAAAAACTCAACTCTGGACTCAACAGCCTACAACCAACATATGACCATTCTATCAAAACCTCCAAATACCCAAAATGTCCTCAAAGTCAAACTTGGTTAACCATGGTCAAAGTCAAAGTCAAGAGTCAAGGTCAACAGCCCATGTTGACCCAACTTGTCGAGTGCACATGCCAACTCGTCGAGTTCCTCTGGTACTTCAGAAAACGAGAAACCCCAAACCAACTCGCCGAGTTGCTAGAACAACATGTCGAGTTTCTACAATATTCAGAGAAACAGGAAATATCCGAGCCAACTTGTTGAGTCCACTGGGTGACTCGTCAAATCCTTCAGTTTCCCAGAAAAGTGGGAAAACCCCAAACCAACTCGTCGAGTTGTCAGAACAACTCGTCGAGTTCTCATAGTCTTAAAGCATTCAGCCAATTCCCAAGCGGATCTAGTGCCACAAACCATAGATTTGGTCCCTTAGAACTGAAATACCATGTAAAGTTGCTAACTTTACGTCCATGCATGGCATCAAGAGGCTAAAACACTAAAATCAAGCTTATTATGGGAGTTAGAGCAAGAAGGAGGGCCAAGACTTGATAAAGTTGGTGACTTTAAGTCCATGGAGGCCATGAGATGTCCAGATTTGAAGTCATAGCTCCCACAATGAATAACATCATCACTCCATAATTTTAGCTTTGGTTTAATGTTGCCATTATTCCCATTATTTGCCTATATGTAACATCCCACTTTCATCATAATTTTAAGGTCCATTGCTCGTATTTGTATCATCCCACTCTCATCATATTCTTCCGCCATCTTTGTATTTTCCTAAAAAAATATTCATTTGGGTAAATTACACCAATCGTCCCTCGTACATATGTCAGAAAGCGTGTTTAGTCCCTATTTTCAAAAATTAACTCAAACCGTCCCTCGTTTGCTTAAAACTTGCACGCTTTGTCTCTTTGGACATAAAAATACCATTTTGCCATTTTTTTATATGTTTATTAATTATAAATTATTAATCTATTAAAAATATTTGATTAAATATAAGAGTAAATTACTGAAATGGTCCCTAACTATTTTTTTTGCACTCAGATCGTCCCTGTGGTTTGATTTTGTTGCGTTTTTCGTCCCTTACGTACATAAAGTTAGGGACCAAACGTGCAATTTTGACCAAACCATAGGGACGAAAAACGCAAAAAAATCAAACCACAGGGACGATCCGAGTGCCAAAAAAAAGTTAGGGACCAAACATGCAATTTTGACCAAACCATAGGGACGATTTCAGTAATTTACTCTAAATACAAACACCATCACTGTAACGCCCCAAATTCTCAGGTATTGTCTAAATGCGAGTTTTAGGGTTAATCCCTACTCGGCGAGTCGGTGGATCTACTCGTTGAGTAGCAGTGGGAAGGATCGCATGATTAAGTGACCTACTCGACGAGTCCATATTGGGACTCAGCGAGTAGGAGCTGGCAGCTAAAACCCTAAACCTCGGGGTTGTGCACCTTATTTAAGGGAACACAAGCCTCTTTCAGCCTCTTTGTAGTCTCTTATCAAACCCTAATATGTGTGTGTGTGTGCATTGTGTGTTTGAAGCCTTGGAAGGGATTTTGGTGAAAAGAGCTTGGGAAGCAAGTGGTGGAAGCAAGGAGCTTGGGGGAAATCTGGATCTACTCCATTTATCATCTCTTGGGAAGGTATCCAACTATTATTCCCTTTCTATTTCGTTCTAGACCTCCTTGGTTGGAGATTAGGGTTCTTGGTTGGTTTATAAAGTCATTTCTAGGGTATGAGCCAAGATCTGAAGTTGTAACTTCAGATCTAAACTCTCTGAGGATTAAGGGACCATAAAGTTATTAGTTTTGGCAAGTTTGAGCCCCTCCCTATGTGTAAAACCCCATCTCAAGCATAGTTTTGGCATTTTGAGTCATTGGAGCCTTGCATGCACGTAAAGTTTGTAACTTTACGTGATAAGCAGGCCTAAGGAGGTTGGATCTACGATTTGGGGCCTTGCCATGGCTTAAAAGTCGTCTGCATGATAAAATGACTAAATGAACTCGGCGAGTCGCACAGTTGAGTCGGCGAGTCACTTGAAGATGGTCGTGAACTCGACGAGTTGGAAGAACAACTCGGCGAGTCCGATGAAGATTGCCCTGAGACTCGACGAGTTGAAGAAAACTCGGCGAGTCAGATGAGTTTTAACTAGGACACATTTGCGTGTATGCCCGTCGAGTTCAAGAAGGTAACTCGACGAGTGACCTTAAGGATTAATCGACGATTCGAAGGAACTCGACGAGTCACTCCGATGACTCGGCGAGTTGGGATGTGCTTCAGAGAACTCGGCGAGTATCCAAGTATACTCGGCGAGTTAAGGTCAACATGGACTGTTGACCTTGATTAAGGACTTTGACTATGACCAGGGGTTGACTAGTAGTTTATGGAGCACCTTATAAGGTGAAGGACTTATGAGCATGTCATATTATGATAATAGGTGGTGGAGTCTTTGACAAGTGATCGGAGAGCTTTGATTATTTACCGAGCTGACATCTTCGAGGTGAGTTATCCTCACTATACTAAAGGGGTCCAAGTCACTAAGGCCGGCCCGTTGGATATGTTATCCTAGTAGTGTTAAATGTTGAGTATGAGTTAGTGTTGCATGCTAGTGGTTATGCCAGTTAGGTAGACCTGTAGGACTACCTGTAATGTTATATGATTATTGCATGCCCAGTAGTTATGATTATATGTTATGTGGGTTGGGTTGAGGTTGTACTGCTCCATCCGGTAGCCAACAAACCCTAGAGTATTCCAGATATAAGATGAGGGCCCGGTAGGCATTCCAGACTCATACTGACGACTCGGGAGTATGCCAGATATGAGCTGAGGGCCCGGTAGACATTCCAGACTCATACTGAGCACTCGGGAGCATTCCAGATACGAGCTGAGAGCCCGGAAGGCATTACAGAATCGTACTGAGGGCTTGGTAGCAAACCAGATGTGAGCTGAGGGCTCGGCAGGCATTCCAGACTCACACTGTGGGCCCAGGGGTATTCCAGTCCGTAGAGCTGAGGACCCGTTATGTGCTTTTCTATTTTATTGATATGATATGCTAATGTTGATATTGCTATGTGAACTGTATGTGTATTGGTATTTTGGGGGTAACTCACTAAGCTTTCGGGCTTACAGTTTCAGTTTATTGTTTCAGGTACATCAGAGGATCGCGGTAAGGCGAAGGCGTGATCGTATAGCTCCTCCTATTATATTTATGTTTCTGGGAAAAACTCTGATAACTAATGTTTTGAAAACGAAGTTGTAATGTTTTTGATGAACTTGATATGTATAAAAAGTTTAAATTGGTTTGAATTTTTTTTTAGTGTTACAATCACCACTATTGATTAGATGTCAAATTTCTTCCTAGTTTTTTTCTTAACTTCAGCTACCACCACCTATCACCACTTATGACCACCGTCAACCACCACCTATCACCACCAAAAACCTCCACTTTTCACTCCTATTTCTCCCCCACCACCTATTTTGGGAGGTATGCCTTATGTCCGACCACCATTGAACACATCCCACATTTTTCCTTCCCAAAATCCTACAACCCCCTAAATTTAATAAATAAGATGCTGAAATCAAATCTAACTAAACCCTACACCTGAAAATAAACTATAAACCTGTAAATAGAAACCCACGAGTTGCAGTATAAGAAAGAGGATTCAAAATCAAACGCATTAGTGGTCACCCCAAATCTCGCTGCTATCGAAGAACCTCATATCAATGATGCTGACCACCAACAAACGTAAAGAATTAGACCTCCGACAACAACCCCTTCATCTTTCAGACTTTATTCCTTATGTTACTGATCCTCCCCAGATTGTGGAGCTCGATCATAAACCCTAGGTGGCGGCTCAAAACCCTACGCGGTGGCAACGTCTCCATCTCTATGTAGAACCCATCGGAAATCAGCTCTCCCCCTCTACGATGCCATTGATCTGGACTTTACTCTTTTTTTTCAACAACATCTCCATCAATGGTTTGGATTCAAAGAAAGGTGATAGGTGCGACGAAGACGGAGAGGGGACTGCCAAGAGTCTTGGTCCATACGGAGAGGGGATCACCAGAGTCACTATGATGAGTCTATTTCATCTAAGCAAGACATCGAAAAAACAACAATTACAACAAAATCGAAAATCCCCTAACCTTCTTCCGTTAAAGAAGCAGATCGAAGATTAGAATCCGAGAAGAGGCATCGATATGACATTTATATCCTCTTTTCGGGCTGAGGGAATTGGCTGGAGATGGTGATAGATGGAGAGAAAGGTTCGTCGAAGGTGGAGACAATGGTGGTGGCCGACGATTTGGGTCTTTATTTTTCCTCTCATTGAATCTATGTGTTTATTTCCGATTAAAAGTGTGGGGAAAGTGAAAGGGCTTAATTTTTCTTTTAAATAATAATAATAATAATAATAATAATAATAAGGGTAAAAACATTAAATTAATTATAAAATAAAAACATAAGGGCATTATCATCATTTCAATTCTGAAACATACTAAGTTCGTAAAAATATCGCCTTTGAGGGATGAAGCGTGCAAGTTGAAACCAAACGAGGAACAATATGAGTTAAATTTTAAAAATATGGACTAAACGTGCATTTTGACATATTCTAAGAGGAACCAATGATGTAATTTACCCTATTCATTTAAATTGGCCATTTACATTTCTTGTGTTTGATTAACCAAAAAATCAATATTATTTTGCTCTTATTGGTTTGAAAAAGAGCATTTAATTCTGAGTATGTATTTGTTTGTTATAGTATTTTAAAACTTATACATTATACATTATAATATCCATCCGTTTACTCTAGTTCAATCATGAATTATAGTATTTTAAAACCTATACATTATAATATCTAGCCCACTTGTGCTGGATGAATTAAAGGCGCAAAATTAAAGTTGCATCCCGTTGACTCAAGTTCAATCATGAATGAAATATATCCATTAAAATAATAATCAAACGAGGCCGCAGATTTTGAGCATAGAAAATTACAAATTCACTTTGTTTTGATTCTTATATCCATCCGCCCTTCAATCCTTGTTGTTGTCAAGATGAAGCCGTTCAAAGTTTTGCAATTACTGATCTTAACTTTGTTAACATCATCAATTGAAGCTCAGCTCACCAAGCCACGTTGTGATACAGCCTGTGGGGATGTCCAGATTACATATCCATTCGGGATTGGACGAGAATGTTCTGCCAACGAATGGTACACAATCAACTGTAATTCCTCCACACCGTATCTATCTGCACTCAACAACGTAGAGGTATTGGTATTGGATATAAACTTGGCAACTGTCACTGTTAATATCTCATTAATTAGTGTTGATTGCCAGAATCCAGTCCAGTATAGCCATCTTATTCTAAACACCAGCTATGGCAATAGCCCCTTCCTATTTTCCGCATCCAATAACATACTTATTGTTAATGGGTGCGGCAGTGCCGCCATCATGGAGAATGGCACTGTTGTTGGTGGTTGTTCCACAACTTGTGGAACAACCACTAACACTGTTATTGTCACTGACAGTGACACAAACAACTGCTTTGGCATCGGTTGTTGCCAAACTACAATTCCTCATGATCTCCACTCGTTTACCTTAAACCTAACAGGGATGGAAAAGCAAGATAGAGATGGAACGTGCAGTGGGTCTGCTTTCTTGGTGGCAGCAGATTATGCAAGAGAATTTTCGAGCCAATTTAACGACAATTTCGCTCCTATCTCACTTTCATGGAATGAAACATTCGATGAAAATTCAATAAGATGCAACGAGACATGTGGGGATGTCTCGATTCCTTACCCTTTTGGGATTGAAAGAAGTTGTTCAGAGAGTGATTGGTTCAATGTTGATTGCAACTCCTCGACACCTTATTTATCCGCATTCAACAATTTAGAGGTTTTGGGTATTAGTTTGGAAAATGAAACACTCACTGTTAATGTGCCAATGTTTTCTAATTGTGAAAATCTAGTTTATAACAACAGCCTTAACCTAAACGGAAGTCCCTTCCGATTTTCCGGATCTTACAACATACTTGTGGTTGAGGGGTGTGGTAGTGCTGCTATTATGTATAATGGGAGTGTTGTTAGTGGTTGTTCGACAACTTGTGGCAATGACATTGTTATTGAAAAGAACAATTGCTTTGGCATCGGTTGTTGCCAAACTATGATTCCTGATTATCTCCAGTCGTTTACCTACGATGTAACAGGTTTGAAAAGGCAGACTGGAAATAAGAGTTGTGGGTCAGCCTTTATGGTGGATATGAAGTCTTTCCTTGAAGGAAGAATGTCACAACAATTTGTTCCGGTGACACTTGGGTGGTGGTTGGATCCTGGATTATTAATAGCAGCATGTGATTGGTGTCGACGTTATGGGGGGTTTTGTCAACAAAATTATACCGAAGGTGGGGGCTGGAGCAGGAGGTGTATATATCGTGAAAGAAGGAATACAGAATCACATACTGGTGTTATTGAAGGTAAGTTATTCTCTAAACTTGCCATCCATATATACATTAATACATACCCTATGTTCTGCTGTTTAATTTCTATAATTTTTCTAAATTCGATTAGAGAAGCTGACTTATTTAAATTTATGACATCCTATTCGAAATTTTGATACTTCTGTTTGTTGGTAAATTTTGTATGGAAAACTCGGCAAGTGAAATAGACTTTTAGTTAAACTGACAAGCTAGTGCTTGTGTTTTTGTCTTTTCTTAATGCATACTTTCCCACAACGTATTTCATCTATTTGAATATTGATATTTAATTTCTCATTTGAATATTGATACTACAAACAGCTGCAACTTCACGTAATTTCACCCAAACTTTTATTCTTGTGTTCACACTTTTTTCTTGAAACAGCGACTTTTGTTTAGCAGCTTTCTTTGAATTTCATTTCAACCTCCTTTTTTATTATTTTTTTAATTTTTTAATTTTTATTTTGTTGGGTTTGATTTCTCAAATATAAAAATCGAGAAACATGGTCCCTCTCTTGGACTGTTCACGCTATCGACTCGTTGAGAACGTGTGGTACGTATGTTCAGTTACACCACATAGGAAAACTAATTCCAATCAAATATAAAATCCCCAAATATAAAAATCGTCTACAAGGGTTGGGGGCATCAACTTAAAGCTTTTTTTATTCAAATTTAAATCATATTGCTATGTAAAAAAAGAAATCTATCCATTATTGGAAGCATTTCTCCCTTGTCTTCCACTTGGGTCACCAATGACTCATTCAACTACTTAACCAAAGTTAATTCGCCTAAAAACTATAAAAATAATACTTTCTACTTGGTATGCAACTGTATACGTAGGTTCTTTTCTATTTTTATTTAAACAGTAATTATAAGACCTATTTAGTACAAGAGTTTATTTTAAAAAAACATATGAAGATCTAAAAATTTAGGAAGTTTGAATTGATAAGGAATAAAATATATTGAATTATTGAAATGTAATGTTTAATTTGTTATTTTTAACTTTTTTATTTCACTTTTAAATTTAAACAAATAATTTAAATAAATAAACAAATAAAATAATCGGATTCATTTGGTAATTCAGAAATTAAAATGAAAGTTATATTAATGAAATTGATATACATTTATTATTAATATTATGTAGAATTTAATAAAATAGAAAAAAAAGCAATAAAAATAACAAATGGAAAAAACATTAAATAAAAAAATCTTAGAAAATAAAATATGTCAAATGCAATGAGAACAATACATGTGGCAAAAAAGATATTTATTTATTAAGTTAGATACATGTTTCTTGACTTCTTTTAAATTTATTGAAAAAGAAATACCTTTCATAACTTGATATGTTAAGTTTCAAGTGTTTATTATATTATTTTGGTCTGACAACGATAATAAACATATTTATGTGTTTGGGTTGCAAAAAAAAGTGTTTATTCTAATGTGGTATTGGTACTCAGCACTTTTTGATAAATTGTTTTGTGTAAACATATTAAAAACTCCTTATTAAGGGTAAAAATGAATTGCACTTTTACTTTTAATTTATGAAAAGTAATGTAAAATATCATTTTTGCTCACTTCACATGTATAAACAAAATTTGTCAAGACTAAAAAACTTGTCAAATTATTACTATCTAATACTGATAAACTAATAAAATAAATAATTCTAAAATTTTATTTTGTATACCGAATAGGCTAATAAATATTCTTACAGAAAAACATGAGTGTTTTAAATAAGAACACCCCTGCTCCCTCCCTTTTATGTTCAATAAGTATTATATTTTTATGTTTAGATTTTCATAAAATTTCTTTTCAATCTATTTTAAAATTATGTAACTTTTTTGTTCAAAAGCCTAAGGGTATTCATAATAGTTACTTCGAATTCTTACAAACTTATCTATTTTGACTTAATAAAAATCTATATTTAAATCTCTTCTTATAAGTTTTGTTTTTAATAATTAACATTCACAAACACAAATATATATATATATATATATATATATATAT
Source organism: Lactuca sativa (assembly GCF_002870075.4). Lineage (NCBI taxonomy): Eukaryota > Viridiplantae > Streptophyta > Magnoliopsida > Asterales > Asteraceae > Lactuca > Lactuca sativa. The sequence goes on from NC_056624.2 coordinate 147,373,867, forward strand.
ATATATATATATATATATATATATATATATATATATATATATATATATATATATAAGTATCTTTCTGTTACTTAATAAAGACTATGATTTAGTTGCACTTCAATATTTATGGATCAATAATAGTCTTGCGAAAGCTGATGATGTTTATGGCGGAGTTGTGTAATATTAATTATTTGTATTATATTTTCCTCCTTTCAGGTGTTAGTATAAGCATGGGGTCACTTCTCCTAATGGTGATCGTTTATGTATTATACACAATAAATAGGAAAACTAAAGCCAAGATGAAGACTAAAAGGTACTTTAAACGCAATGGTGGTATACTTCTTAAACAACAACAAGCAACTGATATTGGTTTAGTTGACAAAACCATACTTTTTACATCCAACGAATTATCAAAGGCCACGGATAATTTTAATGAGAATAGAATTCTTGGTCGAGGAGGTCAAGGTACAGTGTATAAAGGCATGTTATCCGATGGAAGGATCGTAGCAATCAAGAAATCAAAGGTGGTTGATGAAAGCCAACTAGAACAATTTATTAATGAAGTGGTCATTCTTTCACAAGTCAATCATCGAAATGTCGTTAAACTATTGGGATGTTGCCTAGAAACCGAGGTCCCACTACTTGTCTCCGAGTTCATCTCGAATGGTACCTTGTATGACTTTATTCAAGATGAAACTAACGAGTTCTCAATCTCTTTAAACATGAGATTACAAATCGCCACAGAGGTTGCAGGAGCACTTTCTTACTTACATTCATCAACCTCCACTCCAATATACCATAGAGATATTAAGACTACTAACATACTTTTGGATGAAAAGTATAGAGCAAAAGTTTCTGACTTTGGAACTTCACGGTTTGTGTCATTAGAACAGACTCACTTAACTACATTAGTCAAAGGGACCTTTGGTTACTTGGATCCAGAGTACTTCCAATCAAGTCAATTTACTGAAAAAAGTGATGTATATAGTTTTGGAGTTGTTTTGCTTGAACTCTTGACAAGAGAAAAACCAATATCCTTGACTAAATTTGGGGAACATAGAAGTTTAGTTGCATATTTTATGGAAGCCGTGGAAGAAGGTCGTGTTTTATCTATTTTGGATGCAATGGTTGTTAAGGAGGGTTCAATGAGTGAGTTGTTAGCCATAGCTAATTTGGCATTGCGATGCTTGAATTTGAATGGGAAAAATAGGCCAACAATGAAAGAAGTTTCTATCGAGTTAGAAGGCATGAGATTATCACATGTGCCATTTACGATTCAAACTAGTTTTGGACATGTAAAGAATAGTGAGGAATTACCACAAATATATAGCGGGTCAACATCAACATCATTCACATTCAATGACCTTTGTAGATGAATTTTGGTAAACCTAAGAATTCTTAATTATTTCTTAGTTTATTTCAATATCATCATTTGTTTATAAATAAGTTGTATGTGAAAGAGTATTTTATAGGAAACCCTTGTTTCCTCTTTCTCCCCTATGTGTATACATAAACATTTTAGTATATCTGAAAATTTGTCTGAATTGTTGAAGAAAACATCATGAGTGCAGCACCATTTTAGTTATAATCCTACAAACTTTAAACAAAATTACAATGGCCGACAAGCACCTGATACCCAATAGTGACGAACTTTTAGAGGAATCGTTTGGAGTAACTATGTTTTCCAACCTTTATTTGGGATCAGGGTAAAACCTATCAGATGTGGCAAAGAAACATTTAGAACACATTCAGGTCAATCCCAAGTTGTGTCTTTGGGGCATGTTATCACTTCGGTAGGTGTACATGGAGATGATAGTTTGGTTTTTTTTGTATATATTTTAGAATTCGTTTTCTTTTTAGTTTTAGTATTTTTAATATTATTTCTGCATTAGATCGTTAGATTTATTGTTTTGAATATTTTTATTCGTTTAAGCTATTTTTGTGTAGATTTGTACGAGAAAGATGGTATTTTGGAGAATCTTTAAAGCCACATCGAATACCTTGCAACCACGATTGAAGTCTCATAGCAAAGTCCGTGAGCGAAAAGAAAATCAAAACGATATATTTTAATTTTTGGATTTCAACAGCATTGCACGACTTTATTCAAGTGATTAGACGGAGAGGAAAACGTTGTCCGATTGAGCTGAAATTTTACGGACGTCTTCCCAACTCATCAATCTTCGACCTCACTAAAAACGAGCGGATTTGAACAAGTTTTGATATGATTTTTAGCATCATGAACATCAAAGCAGGAAGCTGCCAGCTTTAGCTTTGGCAGCTGGCAACCCAAAACATAAAGCTTTTGGCATCCTATTTTTTGATTTTAAATAGCCCAATATCAAAAGCTCAAGTGTATTTTCCAGGAGCCCTGAAGCAATTTAATTGGGCCTGTCTTGTGTGGAGTAGAAAAAATCGCAACATTAAAATAGAAAGAAAGGTAAGAGGAGGGTGTGGCGCCTCTTTGGTGTGCGGATGTCAACGGGGGAAAACAGGGCGAGGATTGCGTCCCCTGCCCCTACCCCCGAAATTTTTCAGTTCCCCCGTCCCCGCCCCCGAAATCTCTAGCCTTCCCACTTGGATTATAGATGGAGTTTTTGGAACAACAGAAGTGATGATATCATGAAGCTGCGTCATCTTCGTTTCAAAATCGGTATTAGTATAATTTCTATCATTTTTATTGTTAGTATTATTTTTTGTAGTTAGTTTTTATATTTCAATGCTAGGTGAATTTATAGAACAATAGACTAGTTTTGTATGTTTTTTATGGTATTCTATGAAAGCATTTTGTAGAGATGTGAATGTTTAATCAGTTGGTTAATTTCTTGATTACGTAATAGATCTTCAAATTAACAAGCAACAAATGGTTCTTGACTACGTAATAGATCTTCAAATTGGTTAATTTCTTGATTACGTAATAGATCTTCAAATTAACAAGCAACAAATGGTTCTTGTGTTGTTTTCAATTCACACAATAATAAAAATATTTTCTCTAAAATGGTAGTGAAAACCTTTTGATTCCTCTTAGATTTGATGGCTTTTAAATCTTAATGCTAGTTAATTTTTATTAATTATATGTTTAATGGAAATCGTGACTTTAACTAAGAAAATATATTATTAGTTTCTCTAATCATTGTATTAGCTAAGAAAAGTCTAGGTAATCTGAAACTTCTTAGATTGTTATAGTCAAATTATGATCTATCAAACCCATTACACCACAAAATTATGAGGATTATTCAAATATTTGAACATGCGATTCATCTCGATGTTGGAACGTTTTTTATAGAATTTATATTTAGTTATTTTTTTTTTAAATTAGTTTCATTACATTTAATATTTCAAGAACCCCCCCCCCCCCCCCCCCCCCCTTCATTTTATGTTATAAAAACCGAATGCATATATTTCATTTGAACCAATCCATGTGGATTTGATCCTTATTACCGCTGCTATAATTCGTTTTTGTATGTTGTCGTATTTTAGGGTTTTTTATTTGCTGGTCTCGACAGCCACCAATTTCTTGGCGCTGTTAACGAGCATTTGTTATCTTTGATCGATTTCTTTTTCTATGCTCAAGTTTCTTTGTTTCCTTTTTATTATTAGAGAATTTTATATAGAAACCTCCAAAAAAATTAATTTGTTTTTTAGATTTCCAAATTCTTGGCGACGATGGCACCAGAGATGTGTTGTGTGATGGAAATCAATTTCGAAGCCGGAGAAGAAAAGCTTACCGGCGGCGTTGGTGGAGGAAGGCATTGGAGTGGTGGCCCTGGCGAAGGAAAGCAAGTGGCTGGAGGTGGGGTTCGACTGAAGAAAAATCACGTACCTTTGTTGCCTTGATCAAAGACGATAACGAGGAAGGAGCAGGCAGCTGCGGCGACGGTCGAAATGCGAGGGGAAGGGACTTGTCACAACCAAAAATACAACCCAAAAATTTCATTTTCAAAATCATTTAACAAACATAAATATCATCGCCATGGTATAAGATCATAAAACATCTTTCTCAAAATATCAGAAAATTCTGTCATCGTAACACAATCCCATATAAAACATCAGAGTAAACTCCTAGGCTAAGAAAGTTGTCATGTGAGCCATGCTATCATCCCGAGCCCTTTCCCTTGCTAGCTGAAGTACCTGAAACCAAAACTGAAACTATAAACACGAAGCTTAGTGAGCTCCCCCAAACTACCACATACCATACAATAACACATATAACAAATATTGGGCCTTGCCCACTGTGTCGGGCCCCGCCCGACATCGGACCGGAGTCCGGCATAAATTAGGCCCCGCTCACTGCATCAGGCCCTGCCCGACATCGGACCGAAGCCCAGAATCATTGGGTCCCGCCCATTGCATCAGGCCTCGCTCGGTATTGGACCGAAGTCCGGAATAAACTGAACATAGCATAAGCAAAAAACATATAACATAATCACATATACTGCATCGGGCTAGCCCGATATCGGACCGGAGTCCGGAACATATACACATAACATAAACATGCATGAATCACGAAGACATCAAGCATTCATAACTATTTCTTGGGACCACCCCGACATTGTACCGAAGTCCGGAACTACTATCATCTAAACGGGTCAGCGTTGTGGCCGTAGACCCGTTCCTACTGGAAGGAAACTCACCTCGTACGGCTGACTGCTGAAAAACTAGGTGAGTGCTCCCTTTCTGCTGCTCCGGCGACTCTCCGGCTATAATTCCATAACAACACTTAATCAAAATATGATAATCCCTCTTAGGGTAAAATGACCATTTTACCTTTCTGATCAAAGTCAACGCCAAGGTCAAAGTCAACTCTCAGTCAACCCAACTCGCCGAGTCCCTTTACCGACTCGTCGAGTTCAAATGGTCATGACGTCGGGACATCTCGATTCTACTCGTCGAGTCTCTCCTTGGACTCGTCGAGTTCTTTTGCTTTCAAGTCTCACTCATTTCTAACTCGCCGAGTCATCTCCTTAACTCAGTGGTTTCACTCATAATCAAAGAAGGGTTTGGGGACATTGATCTGACTCGTCGAGTTCCAAGAACAACTCGGCGAGTCCCTTGCATGCTCATATTATACAGTTGATCCTAGGTGATCCCACTGCCTCAAATTCACAGATCTGGACTCCTAAGGCTAGAATAATACGTAATGTTTCTAACTTTACGTGCATGTATGATGCTATGAAGCTAGATCACTCAAGACAAGCTAGAAGTGAGAGTCTAGGGTATAGAATGGGATCTTCGCTGAATAAAGGTGGCAACTTTGAGCTTCTGGAGCTCAAGAGTGCGTAGATCTAAAGCCCTTATAGTCCCAAAATCTCTCTCTCTCTCTCTCTCTCTCTGAATTTAGCTTGGAAAGGACCCAAAAGTGGCAACAAACAAGCTTTCATGGAGATCTAAGTGAAAATAAGCCAAGGTATATACTTTATACCTTCAAGAGCTCTAAAATGCAACAACTCTGAATCTCCTGCCTCTTCTTGAATCACCAAGAGATCTCTTCCTTCTCCTAACTTCAAATCACACAAAAAAATGGCTAGAAAGGCTTTAAGACACTCAATGGGTGCTAGGCTTTCGAGAATGGACTGTGGAGGTGATGGAGGCTTGGGTTAAGACTCATAATATTGCTTAAATAGGGTGCAAACCCGAAGGATTAGGGTTTCCTCCTGATGGACCTACTCACCGAGTCCATTTCTGACTCGTCGAGTAGTCCATTTAAACCCCACGGTCCAGCTCGCATCTACTCGACGAGTTAGGGCTACCAACTCGTCGAGTAGCTCTTATAAAATGAACATTTAGAGAATTACTTTTGTACCAGGGATGGGGCGTTAAACTTCTTCCCCACTTGACTTAGACTTTGTCCACGAAGTCTGCTGAATCTAGAAACAACTCCGGGTGGTGCTCCCTTATCTCCTCCTCGGGCTCCCATGTCCACTCTGAACCCTTCCGGTGCTGCCACTACACCTTCACTAACTGTACTCTCTTGTTCCTCAGCTCTTTCACCTTGCGATCTAAAATCGCCACAGGTCTCTCGATATAGTTCAGGCTTTCGTAATCAAACGAAGCTACTCGGCCCACTATCTTTTCGCACTTCTGACGCTCCTCCTTTAGGCCATCCACCTGCGCCTCCCTAATCTGCTCTAGCAGTGGAGTGATCACTGTCATTCTCAGACAAGTATCTCGGATCGGAGCCACCACGGCCTTGCGGCTCAGGGCGTCAGCGACTATGTTGGGCTTGCCCGGGTGATAAAGGATCTCACCGTCGTAATCTTTTACCACGTCTAACCGCCGACGTTGCCTCATGTGCAGATTTGACTGGTCCATGAGGTACCTCAAACTCTTTTGGTCCGTGTAGATAGTACACCGGACCCCATAGAGGTAATGCCGCCAAATCTTGAGGGCGAACACCACCACCCATAACTCCAAATCATGTGTCTGGTAGTTAGCCTCGTGAGGCTTCAACTGTCTCGAGGCATAATCTATCACATGCCCCCGCTGCATCAACACTGCTCCCATCCTTGTGATCGAAACGTCACAGTAGACTACAAAGTCATCTACTCCCTATGGCAGGATAAGAATCGGCGCCTCGCACAATCGCTGCCTGAGCATCTCAAAGGCTGTCTGTTGCTAAGGACCCCAGCGAAACACCACCGACTTCTTGGTCAGTCGGGTTAGCGGAACTGCTATTTTGGAGAAATCCTGAATAAACCTCCTGTAATACCCTGACAAACCCAGGAAGCTCCGAATCTCGGATGGAGACCTCGGGACCTCCAACTGCATCATGGCCTCGATCTTAGCTGGATCTACTAATATACCCTTCTGGTTGACAACGTGCCCTAGAAACTGCACCTCGTGCAACCAGAACTCGCACTTGGAGAACTTTGCGAAAAGTATCTCCCTCCTCAAGGTCTCAAGCACCTCCCTCAGGTGTTCCTTGTGCTGCCCCTCATTCTTGGAATAAACCAAGATATCATCAATGAATACTATTAAACACCGATCCAGCATTGGTCTGCACATGTGGTTCATGAGATCCATGAACGCGGCTGGAGCATTGGTGAGCCCAAACGGCATCACCACAAACTCATAATGACCATAGCAGGTCCTAAAAGTGGTCTTCTACACATCATGATCATTGACCGCATCTGGTGATATCCGAACCGTAGATCAATCTTGGAAAACCAAGATGCTCCCTAAAGCTAGTCAAACAGATCATCTATCCTCGGGAGTGGGTAACGGTTCTTCACAGTTACCTTATTCAGCTCCAGATAATCAATGCACATACGGTGCGACCCGTCCTTCTTATTCACAAACATGATCAGAGCTCCCCATAGCGAACTGCTCGGCCTAATAAATCCCTTGTCTAGCAGCTCCTACAGTTGTGTAGACAGCTCCTGTATCTTGGGAGGAGCCAACCGATACGGTGCCTTGGTTATCAGAGCCGCACCAGGGACCAGGTCAATCCGAAACTCAACCTGTCTCTCCGGAGGTATCCCAGGCAAATCCTCTGGGAATACGTTCGAGTACTCTCGCACTACTGGTACATCATCGACCATCGTATTACCCTTCTCCCGGGTATCCATGACGTAAGCAACATATCCCACGCAAACCTGCTGAAAATAACATCTCGCTCTCACTGCTGAACATAGAATCGGTTCGTGCTGTGGTCTCTCACCCTGAATCATTAACTCTCCCCCACTAGGAGTGCGAACCCTCACTAGTTGCAGCTTGCAATCAATCATCGCCCCGTTGGGGCTCAACCAATCCATACCCACTATAACCTTATTCCCTCGCAAGGGAATTGGGACTAAGTCCATCGAAAACTACTCAACAAATAACCGAAGTGTACATCCTCTATGAATTCTCGCGACCCTGACGGTCCTATCATCTGCTATCTCAACGTCGAGTGGGAAACCAACTCCCCTGAACTCTGCTAAATTGCTTGCAAAGTGCATGTAACACCAGTCAAAATAGGTCAATAGACAATCACATGTGATTATACCAATCATATAATTTTGTAAACAAGTAATGTGATAAACATACTATGTAGCTCATGATAAATTCTAATACAAATACGAACTTTCTTCATAATACAACTCAAAGTATATGGCCATACGATTCCAAAGATATAGAGAAGGTCTGAATCTGACTTCGCATAAGGAAGTTGTGATAAACCGAACACTATATATCTCTATAATAAGAGGAATTTAAAATAGACTTAGAATTAGCCATTGGATTCTAAAAGAGAGTTGTAGTACTTGTAAATACCTATGCGTGGATACAAAGAACGTCAAAAACGGAGTTCGTATGCGAAAGTTACGACCTTCCAAAGATTCGACTATCAGAAACCCTAATCTGACTAAACTCACGACATGAACAAGGGTTTATTCACGACATGAGGTGTCATTTTGCCACATCTTGGAATCTAGAAGGTGTGTAACGAGGCTACGAAGGGATAAGATCCAAAATCACGACGTGAGCAAGGATAACTCACGACGTGAGGAGTCACATGGCCACCCTCCGAAGCTAGGGACGCAAATGGCAAGTCTACGGGATGAGCATGCAAGACTCACGACGTGAGAGTCCAAAATGCTTACTATAAATAGCAGGTCCGACCTCAGCTATTCCTTACACCATTTCCCTTTCTCCTCTCTCCCTTGCTGAAGCCATCTTGCATCCCGAACCCCGACGACCTGGTATCGCTGACTGTTTCTGCTTAGATTACATAAAATCACGCTACTAGGGTAAGTTTCACGGCCCCACTTTCTAATATTTTTGGGGGGAAACACATGCTAAATATTATATATATATGTTATTATTATGTCTGTATGATAGTATATATCAGTATCAACGTAGATAGTTATAATAACAGGGATATAGTTATTTCGTATTTGAAAGTATACAACTATCGTAAAGTTGTTAGCATGTTATTGTCATAGTAGTATACTAATGTAGATCTTGAGTTATACTTAGGATTCTATATATATTTTGTGTGCGATATAGTTCCGAAGTTATATTCGGAAGTTCTATATGTTAAAAAGTATGTATGTTGTTATTATTGGTTTTATGTCAAGATAAAACCTGGTTTTACTTCAAGTTATAGTTGTTATACTGCCTAAATGTTATGAAGTTAGGAGTAATGTTTAAAAGCAAAGTCTAGTAACTTAGGGTTTTAGACACAAAAATGCTTTTGTTGTTAGGGCTACAGGAAGTCGTCGAAGTCAACATGAGTAATTATATTCATCAATTAAGATTGGGGATCTTAGCGGAAATCCTCTGAACTGTAACCGTTAATCCCGTGTGAGCGAGGAAGTCATGTATAATTAGTATACGGGTTGACAACCCCACTTGTGATTGTTAATTACAGTCAACCATAAACAAGTGATGAACTATCCCTTTACTTGTTATTGTTCCGACGTCGATGAAGCATACGGTGTTGCTTCTCATAGAAATTATGAGTGTATTGTTTCTCATGGAAATCATGAGTGTGTTTTATCAGAGGTATTGTGTTATAGCAGCGGTTATTGGCTCATGGTAGCAATTTGTTAGAAACATTATACTTTGTCGTATACAAGTATCATTGTTATGTATAAGTTTCCCCCTACTTATACTCTAGGTTCAAAGAACGTTTAGGTATAACACTTATTTGATAAGTGGAATATTATACCTGATATATATACTAAATGTTGAAGAGTCAAAATAATACTTTCAAAACTATACTTTTGAACTTGGAAAATGTGTTATTTTTATATAGAGTCGAAACCTGTGGGCTCACCAACTTTATGTTGACGTATTTTAAAATGTATGTGTTTTCAGGATCTTGAAAAGCTGGTATGTATTCGAACAGGAGAAGTTTTACTATTATCTTTCTATTCATCAAGAAATTATGCCATAGTTGGATATTATGTAATAGGTTCAAGAAAAACAGTTATGTAACTTTCAATTATCAATAAAGGTATGTATTTTCTTTAGTACGGTTCAATGTATGTTATATAACTGTGATACGAAGAATGACGTTACACCACCCGGTGTTTCCGCCAACGGCCGGGGTGTGATAGATTTGGTATTAGAGTTATTAACTATAGTGAACTAGTACTTTCTTAGGAAAGCACGTCTATAGTTTAGGGCTTACTCTATTAAGTTTAGGTATATCCCTTAGCCTACGATAAAAAGTATTATTAATTATTCTACTAAAGTAACAAACAATAATTAAAGCATGAATACAATAAATAAGAATATAGAGTCATATATAAAGACTCAGACCCGCGAAGAGAATACACCCTAATACCCGAAATGTTTTTGATCTCAAGGATTTAGATCAAATATTCCAACTAAAGTTTATATGTGCATAGATCCTATCACAACTAGGTGTAGGTGCGCAACTACATTTTATTATGATCAGATCATATGGAATATTTAATTTGGGAGAAATATTTGATAGACTAAACTCTTGATGATCCAAAATGTATAGGAATTCGACATGGCACATTCACGAGAATGGATAATCATCGAGGATACGGATGAAGAAGCAGAAGTTTCATTCCCCAGGATGTTAGGCGATCCTTACTACCCTATAAATCAAACCACCTTTCATCCAGTACCTTCTGACGATGGAGCACCTTTACCTTCCAATGAATGCGAAGAAAGTGAACCAATGGAAGAGAGCGAACCAATGAAGGAGACAGAATCAGTAGAATCATCTTTACCACCAATGAACACTCTTTACCATGAAGTTTCAGGAGGAGCACAGATGAAACGCATAGCACGTAAGTCCATACCAATATGGAAAAAAATTAAGAAGAATCAGAAGGCGACATCTTCAGGAAGTCATAGAGTTCAAGATGAACCTGCACGGATAGCCCAAAGCGTAGATAGGTGGGTGACAGAAGAAAGAGCTGCTAAGATGTATGAGACTGGTCAATCATCTCGACCACATCCCCCACATTCTTCTGAAGTGAACACCTTATCTCAATGGTTTGAGAAAAGTGTGAAAATTGAAGATAAGATGGAAACTGTTTAAGGAAGGGCTACTCATCTCTCCGGAAGAGTACGAAGGTTAGAAGGACAAAGGACGCGAGATCAGGAATCAGTGATGGATGTCCATCATCGTATAAATTTCGCTTATAACGATATGATTACTCACGATGCAAGGATTGCAGAGTTAGAGCTATACAATCAAACCTCGAGAAACGAGGAGCGCACAGAGAGAACTCTAGCACTTGAGGAGCAAGTGGTTAATGTCACTGATGTGCTAGGTCATCACTTGGGTTTTTGGTAGATAAGCTAAAACTAGTGGTTGTGTAAATATAGAAAATCAGACTAGTTAAGGCAAGAAGGGTAAAGTTTATAGCAAGGATGTAGAAAACCTTGCAAATTTTGCAATGTTTATAGAAAATTTTCTCTTATTGACCTAAATAAACTGATGTAACCGCTGATAATAATATAAAGCATACGTTACAGTAATCATTGTGTTATCTATTATGTGTTACACTTTGAATAATAACTAGAGTATTTAGTACTCGTGTATTAAATGATTAACAAAACTCATAAAATTCTTATTATTTATAATAGGAACTAAAACAAAATGCCTAGAAGGAGTAATCGGCTAAACCCTAACCGACCATCAACACCACAACAACAACAACCATAACCACCACCGGAACTAAACCCCTCAATAAGTACAGTACAACTTGAAGAAATCATAGCTCAAAGAATTGCTGTGGCTCTATCTAGTGTCACAAGAGATGGAGTTAGAAATGAAGGCCATGTAGGGACCACTAGAACATGTACCTATAAAGATTTTATGAATTGCAGACCAAAAAGCTTTCATGGAAATGAAGGGGTAGTTAATTTGACGAGGTGGATAGAAAAGACAGAATCCGTCTTTCAAATGAGTTTTTGTCTAGACGATTGTAAAGTACGATTTGCAGCATGTACTTTCGCTAATGCAACACTTACATGGTGGAATAGCCATGTGAATACAATGGGGATTGATACTGCAAATTCCATGAAATAGGAAGAGCTAAAAATGATGCTAGTAGAGGATTATTGTCCTAGGGAGGAAATACATAAGCTGGAACAAGAATTGTGGACCCTAACCATGAAGGGTTCATAGATAAAAGCTTATACCACTCGATTTAATGATCTTGCAGTAATGTGTCCAACACTTGTAACCCTTGAATATAAGAAGATTGAGCGATATATCTAGGGTTTAGCATCGCAAATCAAAGGCATGGTGATCGCATCAAAGCTTACGACTTATGACAGCATCAAGAGGATATCTCATCAGCTAACCCTCACATAGATCCAAGGAACAGAAGTAATCTCAAAGGATGAGTCTCCCAAATCTAGAACAAACAAGCGCAAGTTTAATAGGAAGAATCCCAAACAATCATCTGAGAAAAGACAAGAAGTGGCAACCAATTATGCATCCACAACAGCAGTACCTACGCAACCAAAATCTTCATGGTGCAATCAGTGCAACCGTCATCATCTAGGTGACTGTTTTGTCTGCATGAAGTGCAAGAAAAAGGGGCATACTGCTAGTTACTGCAGGAGCACAACACCTGCAACAGTTAATCAACAAACAAATAATGGGAAGGGCTGTGGTGAAGGAAGAAAATGCTACCAGTGTGGGGAGGTTGGACATATCAAGAAAGAATGTCCAAAGTTAAGGAGTCAAGGAGGCATAGGACGTGGCAGGGCGTTTGTGATCGGAAGCGGAGAGGCTATCCAGGACCCTTTGGTCGTATCTGGTACATTTCTCATAGATAATTTATATGCTACCATACTCTTCGACTCTGGAGCAGACCGAAGTTTTATAACTCCGACATTTAGAAAATTGTTAAGTCATAAGTCTAGAAGATTAAAAGAAATCTATGAAGTAGAAATCGCTAACGGACAATCTGAGAAAACACATGAAATCCTAGAAAATTGTCTGTTAACTCTTAATAAGTACCTTTTTCACGTCAACCTCATGCCAATTCCTATCGGTAGTTTTGATGTCATAATTGGCATGGATTGTTGGTTATCTTCACACTGCGCCGAAATTTTATGTCATGAGAAAGCCATACGACTACCCTTACCAAACGACGAAGCCCTGATTATCTATGGTGATAAATCTGGTAAGAACCTCAAAGTCATCTCTCGTACTAAGACCCAAAATATCTACATAAGAAATGTAGCGCATTCTTAGCCCACATTGTAGATAGGAAGAGAAAGACAAAAGAAATCAAGGACATACCTCAAGTATGTGATTTCCCTGACGTGTTTCCTGAAGATCTACCTGGAATACCTCCCGTCCGACAAGTTGAGTTTTGAATCGACTTAATTCCAGGAGCATTACATGTAGCGAAATCTCCTTATCGGTTGGCTCCATCTGAAATGCAAGAATTGTCTAGCCAACTACAAGAACTTCTTGACAAAGGCTTTATCCGACCAAGTTTTTCACCTCGGGGAGCACTAATCTTGTTTGTCAAGAAGAAGGACGGATCCTTTCGAATGTGTATTGATTATCGGGAGCTGAACAAGCTAACAATCAAGAATCGTTATCCTCTTCCAAGAATTGATGATATATTCGATCAACTGCAAGGATCTAGCTACTACTCAAAGATAGATCTTAGATCAGGATACCATCAACTCAGGGTACAAGAAGACGACATTCCAAAAACATCATTTAGAACTCGTTATGGTCATTATGAGTTCTTAGTTTTGTTTTTTGGATTGACCAATGCCCCAGCAGTGTTTATGGATCTCATGAATCGCGTTTGCAAACCATACTTGGATAAATTTGTGATCGTATTTATCGATGATATATTGATATATTCACGAACTAAGGAAGAACATGGTCAACACCTGCAAATAATCTTGGAGCTACTAAGAAAAGAAAAGTTGTATGCTAAATTCTCCAAATGCGAGTTTTGGATTAGAGAAGTACAATTCTTAGGTCATGTAGTTAGAAATGAAGGAATTCATGTTGACCCATCCAAAGTCAAAGAAATTAGGAATTGGAACGCACCAAAGACACCAACAGAAGTGCGTCAATTCCTAGGACTTGCTGGCTATTACCACAGATTCGTAGAGAATTTCTCTAAAATAGCCAAACCACTTACAACACTAACCCAGAAGGATACGAAGTTCAACTGGGAAGATAATCAAGAAGCTGCTTTTCACACTACTAGAAAAAAGGGCTTTAATGACATGGAAACAATGACACTCGCCGATAGAGGGCGCGCATTTGTGGGTGCCTTAAAAAATAGTGTCAGTTTTGCAAAATTTGAAGGATAGAAGACACACATTTGTGCGTGCCCTAAAATTAGTGTTAGAAAAGAAAAAAAAGAAAATGCGGAGGGCGCCTTTTATAAAACGTGCGTCATGTAAGTATGTTGCTTTATAAATTTTTAATGAAACACGCCTTTTAGGCGGGAAATGATCGATTGACAAAAATCCCCAAAATTTTGGAGGACTCGCTCATTCATTCCTCTCCACTTGCTGATGACCTTCATTTTCTCCCCCTCCTTCTCTCTGGAAAACCTAGCAGCCGCCACCACCAGAAACATGGTTTTATGTTGGCTTCGTTCTGTGTTGTAAGAACGAGAGTCTGATCCTCCATTAATAGCTAAAGGGGGGAAATCCCCCAAAATTTTGAAGTACCCCGCTCACTCCTCTTCACCTCTACCCTACTCCATCTACAACAACTCCCCACATTTACAAACCCTATAATTCAAAACGATTTTCCATTCCTCACGAGTGCTTTCCAGTCAACGACATGATCAGCCTCATCGGCAACCTCGGTCTCACCTCACCTCGTCAGCGAGCTGAGGCTCACCTCTACACACATGCGACTACAACTCTTCAAATCACCTAAGCCCTACCCTTTCTCTCTATTCACCCACCTCTTCACCCACGTCCAACGCCTCCAACAAGAAGTCCTAGGGCCTCCGCCTTCACCCACGTTCTCACAGTCGATCGTGAATCAGTTTTCAGGTTATTCCAAGATTCAACCAACACGGAGGTGAAGGTAGGTTCCGATTTCGTATCAAAAGACTTCACCTTCAGGCGGAACAAAAAACTAGGGATCAATTCGATTAATCAGTAGCAAAATTAAGACATAATCTCAAAACTTGGCATGGAAAGAGTCTTGAAATCCACTTCAGGTAAGTTATTAACATGGATTGTCTATCTCCTGCTTCTTCTCTCAAATTAATAGCAGCCGACAAAAGAGCTTTGAGAATGATATCTGGTGCTTTCTTGATTCTCACCCAAATTGTGTTTTCTTGCAGGTTCGTTCATTAAGTTTCTACCCTCATCGACGCACAATAGAGGCTGGTTTCGTGGGTTCTTTCACCTTTACACCAACGACGGTGGAGCTAGAGAGAGAGTTTATGGTGTGCAGTTAATGCTATTCAAATATGTTATTTACCAGCCTCATCCAGGTTTCAGAACCAACTTATTCTCGAATAATCTCTGCTCAGATCCAATACCTTCCTTATTCCTCATTCAGTATCCTCATTCCTCACTTGATCAGCGAATCCAATTCCCCTCCACCTTACTTCAACTCGATCGGACTCGACTCACTTACTTATACCCACTGGAACCGATCAAGTAAGTTTATCTTACACAAATAAGACATAACTAAAAATAATGATGTTGAAGTTGAAGCACAAAGAGGCAGATGGAAGGGAGAGGTACACTAACTTATTTCTCTTATTTGTTTCTTTCACAGTCTCATCATTTTGCTCTGTTTTGGGTACTTATTACATATAACATCTATGTTCTATTATGGTCATTCATTGTTTTCTTTCGTGTTTTTACAGGAGCATGATAGTTACTGCAGGTGAATGCAGAAGTATGTAGGTGTTGATATCACATCAATGGTGACTCTACCAGTACTCATTTTTGAACCCATGACAATGCTACAGAAAATGGCAGAGGTATTTCCCAACACCAAAATGTTTCTATAATCTATATCTTCTTCTTCTTTTATAATTGTTCATAGTAAATTAGTAATGAGTAAGAGACTTTTATTGTTTTTGTAGTTGATGGAATACGCCCATCTTTTAGAGCAAGCAGATAATTGTGAGGATCCATACATGCGATCAGTATATACAGGTAAGAATCATTACTCTTAATTCCTTATACACATAGACACACACTACGCTGATACACTCCTCTTTCTATATAGACACACACTACGCTGATACACTCCTCTTTCTATCCTCTTGGAAGGTAAATAACTAACTCTATCACGTTTTTTTTAAATATAAAAAATATGGATGATATATGTTGTTATAATTGCAGAACTCGTTTGAAGCTTAAGAAAGATGGATTAATTCTAGAATCAGTACCCCCTCCAACAAAAGTCATCAATTTAATATTTGGAAGAACATAGTTGGTTCGGGTGCATGATTTTTAAATACACAAAAGTAAACTTCAATTTTTTTACATTGTATATAAATTTACTTGCTTTGTTTTTTAATTCGTGTGCAGTGCTAGATGATATGAAGTGTATGGATATGTATACAGTTCGAAAGAACCAAAAATATTAATGACAGGAAAATAGAATGAATCCATGAGCTATCAGCCTTGTGATTATGAAGAGGAACCTGTCCCAAATACTGAACTCACACAGGTGTTGTCCCACTAACCATGTCCACCACTATCATAAAAAACCTACCATAATGTCAAAGTACTAAAATACCCCTTCACTAAAATACCCTGCCAAAAATATCACAGTGATATTTTGCTTTTCTGTTGAATATTTTATTACTATATCAATTACAATATAGTCTTGCGCTTTATACTTAACAAAAATGTAAACATGGTTGAATAAAATACAAGTGTTAAAGTTCCCAAATGAGTCTGCTATATTTCATGTATATTTTAAGAATGACAATCTTGCCCTTAGCTGTATGTTTGGACAACATGTGATCTTTACTGAACATGCAGCTGTATCATCTACTGCTCATCTGTGTCCATACGTTGCATATGTTCAACCGGTTCACCCATCATGATATATATATATATATATATATATATATATATATATATATATATATATATATATATATATATATATATCAACCATACTTCCCATAATTTTCTGCAGATATTATTGAAGACCTATACAGTCCTAGGACCGCAGCAATGGACTTTGTGAGCGAACTGGTAAGAAAACATGGAAAAGAGAAGCTTCAAAAGTTCATATTATTTATTGTGGAGATTTTTAAAAGGTATACATACCAATCTTCTAGCTATTTCATAAACAACATGTTAATTTGTCTTAACAATTATGGTCCTACTTTGATTGATTAGATATGAAGTATCATTGGTTGTTAGTTGTTATTATGGTCAACTCATTGAGTTATTTATTTACTATCCATTGAGCAGTTTGTGCACAAGAATTGGCTTAAGCTCCTTGAACCGAGTTTCAGCAAGATCAAAACCATCCTTCCGGTGTTCCTGCAATAAAAAAAACAAGTCAAAGAAGATTTACTGAAAAGAAAAAAGTATTATTGGTGTAATTAATGGCTATTCACTACAGGTAAATCGATAAAATGGTGAAAGTAAACCTTTCCGGTGTGAGCAGTATGTTCATATGCTGCCATTTGCCAGTAACTGTTTGTCCGCTTATAGAAGTCCTTTAGAGCTTCCCCGGGCTTTTTAACACAAAAAATAATAAATTATAATTCAGTAATCTTAGAATCAATGTTTATATTTAAAAAAAAATCTGCAATTAAAAGTTACCATTGGAGTTCCTTGTGAGTCAGATATCCCCAGACTAGCTCTTCTTTGATCAATTCTTGCATTGCCTAATGAAAATATGACCCTTAAGTCTGAGATTAACCGACTCATTGGTGCACTTACATTTTGATCAAACATACATACTTTATTCCTTATACACAATAATATACACATTAATGTAGTTTACTTTCTATGACTACCTACTGTAATGATGCACTTACATTTTGTTAGCCATAATCACAACCAACTTGTAACTAAACCCATAATAGCAAGCAACCTGTAAGTACATTCTTTTACACACAATAGGAATTTAATTTTGTTTTTACTATGGTGTAAAAGATATAAGTACGTTGCCCTTATTGGTAGAGAGAGAGGGGGGGGAGAGAGAGAGAGAGAGAGAGAGAGAGAGAGAGAGTAAATGAGCATGTTGATATATTAATTACTTAAGTAGATTGATTTAATTGGGGTTTGTTGTTAATATTAATATTATAGAGCGGGAGCGGATGACAAGCCTTTGTGGATGGTGAAAACGGTTCTTCATGAGCTTTGTAAAGCTTCGTGGGACAGTAATAAATGGTCATCTTTCCATGGTCCCAATTGACATGGAACCCCAACCCATAATCCTTGCCTACATCGATCTTAATCTTCAGGTATGCACCTATTCTATTATCTCTTTAATATTATGCATTATCAACGTCTTATTTATTATGTATTAATTGTAATTGTTTTATGAACATTGTTAGACATTGGCTGCTGCCAGAATGTTGACCCCTGCTGGCCCTGTTGAT
Source organism: Lactuca sativa (assembly GCF_002870075.4). Lineage (NCBI taxonomy): Eukaryota > Viridiplantae > Streptophyta > Magnoliopsida > Asterales > Asteraceae > Lactuca > Lactuca sativa. Next base: position 147,392,361 of record NC_056624.2, read on the forward strand.
CTTGAATAAGCAAAGGGGCAATGAATTGTATTTTTTGTATCTAATTTGTTTGTAAATCTTTGTTACAACTTCTATTGATTTGTTTTATCTTTCCATGGAACGATTATTTGTATGAAATTAAATTTATGCAATGGATTCTATTTTTTGTATATGATATTTTATTTTCTATTATGAAACATTAAATACAAATTTAATTTGAAAATAATTAAATCTATAAATAATATTTTTTTAAACATTTAAAATTACGATACGCAAAAATGTGTGTCGTCTTCATTTATGACATGGCCTTTCTTGACAGGGGCTTCCTTGATACGCATTGCGTGTCATAAACACGCGCGTCGTAAGGTTACGACACGCAAATGCGTGTCGTCTTCCTTTATGACAGGGCCTTCCTTGATACGCATTGCGTGTCATAACCGCGCGTCGTAAATGCGCGTCGTCTATAGACGACGCGCAAAAGCGCGTCGTCTCTCTTTATGACAGGGCCTTCCTTGACACGCATTTGCGCGTCGTCTGAGCGTTTTACGACGCGCAATGAGCATCGTAAAAGGCCTTTTTTCTAGTAGTGTCAGAAACTGAAGAAAACTTTGTGTAGTGCACCAATCCTATCCCTTCCAAATGGGACAGAAGATTTTGTCGTGTACTGCGACACATCAAATCAAGGATTGGGATGTGTGTTGATGCAAATAGGAAAATTTATCGCCTATGCATCATGACAACTTAAGGTGCATGAGAATAATTACACGACCCATGATCTTGAATTGGGAGTTGTAGTTTTTGCACTAAAAATTTGGAGACATTACTTATACAGTACTAAGTGTACTCTTTTTACTGACCACAAAAGTCTCCAACACATATTCGACCAAAAAGATCTTAATATGAGACAAAGAAGATGGATTGAATTGTTGAATGATTACGAATGTGAGATTCGTTATCATCCCGGAAAAGCAAACGTGGTAGCAGATGCCTTGAGCCGGAAAGAATATATTAAACCCCAACGGGTACGAGCATTAACTATAACTATCTATTCTAACTTTACCACAAAAATTAGAGAAGCTCAACTTGAGGCTCTAAAAGAAGAAAACATAAAGAACGAAGCTTTGCGAGGAATGGAAAAGCAACTTATACAAAAAGAAGACGGAACGCGACGCTTTATGTCACACCCGGAAACCGGCGGCGGAAACGTTCCGGGGCGGAGGACGTCATGTGTAGTATCACAACCATTGTACATAGTAAGCATAGTAAGCACAACCATTACATTACAATAAGAATATTTACATTTGTTTAAAAGCATTGAAAACATAGTTTATATACATCATTATAATCAAAAGTAAGGACGACACTTCTATATGCTCCGTCTTCTCCAAAAGTTTGTAGAAATACCTGTCTATGGTTGACCTGAGAATACAACCAGTTTTAGAAATATCAGCATAAAGCTGGTGAGTTCATAAGCGGTTGATTCTGGTGAAAGAAAATGTTCCTTTGATTTTATGAAAAGTTGTTTCCCAAGAAAATCCCATGTTTTCTTATACAAGAAGTTTGATTATCCATTTGTTAAACAGCCTGTTTATGAAAGTTAAGTTATCCCAGGAAAAACCCATATTTTCCTTAAAAGTTAATAGTTGGTTAACGATCCTGATATGAAGTGTACAAGTATCTACCATACTTGTATCGTTAGGTGTAGTTTTCTTGAAAAACTATGTTACACTCAATGAGATGCATTAGCTTTAGTACATACATAAAACTAATAAGTAAGTAGTAAACTAATTCCTAAGGGTATTGCTGATACCCTTTAGTAATCTAAACAATTATTACTTTGAGGTTAGTTCACTAGGTTCATTATTACCAAAAGTAAGTCTCCATTATTTAAGTTGCGAGTTCTATAACCATACAATAAACTAGATATGGTGCATAACAGGGGCCAGTATCTTTTATGACTTTGTCACCCGTAGACCTGTCGGTCCCACTGTAGCTAGCACCGAGGTGCGGGGTATTCATTCCCGTATAGATCTATACACAATAGCCACATTCTCCCTCCAAGACATTCTGGTTATAGGGTTAGTCCTACACTCGCGTATTCTGGTGGAGTGTTACCAAGGACATGTCTCCAATCTTTAAGAATAATGAATTTACAAGTAATAATATAGAAAATCCTGTTTAATGGTTGACATGAATCCTTTGTAAATACAAAATATAACATTTTATGATGAGATTCACGAGTTTCCTTGCTTTAGTTTGAAAACTATCTCTATAAGTTGATTTCTTAATTTGTTGGTAAAGTGGTTTTCTGTGTTAAAAGCATATTGAACATGTAAGTATTTCATATGAAATAATAGGTTTTGAGTACAAGTTCCCTTGTACTTTTGCTTCTATCCCCCCTGAAATCGTGAAAAACTCGGAAAAAGGTGTAGGGGTATGAACTCACCTGACGAGGGTGATTCGAATGAACGGACAGTATAGGATGCTAAGTGTCAAGTGAGGACTTGACGACGTACGCGAATCGTATTTAACATGTAATGATACATTTAAGTGTCTAATTAGTCATTTAATAACTAATTATACAAGTAAAGGCATACTAATGCACGAAACACTTTACCACAAGTGCTAGGAGTACCAAGGGTTTCATATAAAGAGAGTATGGCCTCACTTTGGAGTTTACTCTTCAAATGGTAGCCTTTAGGGGTGTTTACGGTTTTTGAACCATTCCCCCATGAGTTTACGGCCTTAAACTCATGGGTATGGTGTGTTTGTGTGCTTCAAGGTCTTATGCTTCACAAAGAAGGGTCCTAGGGTTGAATCAAAGGCTTAGGAAGTGGTTAGGGCTCGGAATGGCACACTTTTTGGAGTCTATGGTCCTTGGACCATGTTTGGGAGTTTACTATCGTAAAACCATGAGTTTACTGCCGTAAACTCATGGTTACTCCCTTCCTTTCGTGTTTTGTGGATCTTAGCTCATTCATGCAAGTTCCTAGTTCATTAGCCAAGCATTGGAAGGAGTTTGGGGCATCAAAACCCCTATTTCGGGTGTTTATGGTTTTGCGAGAACCCAAAACCGTAAACTCATGGTCATGGAGTTTTTTGGTGTTTTTCAAGTGCTAAAGTCATCAAGGAAGGGATTTGTGCTAGGTGTCAAGGATTAGAAGGAACTAGGGCGCACTTTTGCACCCATATTAGGGTTTACGGCCCAAGAGCACCTTGGACCGTAAACACCTTGTTCTTGGTGTTTCTTGGGTGATTCCTTGATATATATATATGGAAGTATAACAAGCCTTAACATACTCCAGGATAGAATTACTTACTTTTGGGACGAAAGCTTGAAGATTCTTGGGAGAGAAATCGGAATTTGAAGAGAGAGAGAGAGAGAGAGAGAGAGTAGAGAAAGAAAGTTTCTAGAGTGTGAAAAGAGTGCAAAGGAAGGCCACTCAATCCTTATATAGGTTGAGTTTACTGTCTAAGAGAGTTTACTGCCCAAGAGAGTTTACTGTCCAAGAGTTTACCGCCCAAGAGTTTATTGCCGTAAACTCCATGTTAATGGCCATAAACTCCATCTTATGCAGTTTATGGCATGATTTTGTTGTTAGGGATTTAGTGGTTGCTTTCTAACACTTGTTCCTTAAGTGTACTGGCATCGGAATACTCAAACAGACCTTAATTTAGCTAAATGGTAACATAAATGAATTTGTCTTTCAATGAAGTGTTAGACTGTAGAAATTATACATACGAAAAATCTGGGTTATCACATCATCCCCCGGTTAGAGGGAATTTCGTCCCTAAATTAGAGTTTAGGATACAAATCATGGATTACGAAAGAGATGCGGATACTTCTGTTTTATCTGGTCTTCGTGCTCCCAAGTGAATTCAGGTCCCCGTTTGGCATTCCAGCGAACCTTCACTATAGGGATGCGACTTTGTTTCGTTCGTTTGATCTCTCTGTCAATGATTTCGACTGGTTCTTCCACGAAGTTGAGGTTCTCGTTGATTTCTATCTCGTCGTGGGGAATCACAAGTGTCTCATAGGACATACATTTCTTTAGGTTCGATACGTGGAAAACAGGGTGGATGTAGCTGAGATCTCACAGTAATAGGAGTTTGTATGCTACGGGACCGATCCTAGAAATGATCTCGAATGGTCCGATGTACCTTGGGTTTAGCTTTCCACGCTTTCAAAAGCGTATCATGCCTTTGCAGAGTGAGACTTTCAGAAGGACGCGGTCACCAACCTGGAACTCCAAGGGTTTTCGTCTCTTATCGGCGTAGCTCTTTTTCCTATCTCGTGAAGCTTTCAGTCGTTCCCGGATCTGTACAATCTTCTCCGTTGTCTCTCGAATGATTTCAGGACCAGTGAGAGTACTGTCGGGGATTTGACCCTTGGCTAGCTGCGTGTCGCGCACCTCAGCCCAACACAGAGGGGATCTGCACTTGTGGCCATAAAGGGCTTCAAACGGCGTGGCCTTGATGCTGGTATGGTAACTGTTTATGTAGGAAAACTCAATCAAAGGAAGATGAGTGTCCCATGACGCTCCGAAGTCAATGACGCAGGCTCTCAACATATCTTCCAAGGTCTGAATTGTTCTCTCACTCTGTCCATCAGTTTGCGGATGATAAGTCGTGCTCGTATTTAATTTAGTTCCAAGAGCCTTTTGCAAGGACTGCCAAAACCTTGATGTAAACCTGTTGTCTCAATCGGAGATGATGGATGCAGGTATACCATGAAGACGAACTATTTATTGAAGGTAGATCCATGTGAGTCTCTCCATTTTAAAGCTTTCTTTGATTGGCAGGATGTGGGCGGACTTCGTCAACCGATCGACAATTACCCAGATGGCATCGTGCCCACTCGGAGATCTGGGTAACTTGGTGATAAGATCCATGGTTATCCTTTCCACTTCCACTTAGGTATTTTCGGCTGCTGAAGTAGACCTGAGGACTTCTAATATTCGACCTTCACCTTGGCACAAGTCATACACTTGCCCATGGAGGTAGCTATTTCTGCTTTCATGTTTGGCCACCAATAGAGTTGTTTGAGATCCAAATACATTTTATCTGAACCTAGGTGAACGGAGTATTTAGTCTTGTGAGCCTCATTCATGATAACCTATCTGTAACCACCGAACTTTGGGGTCCAGATTCAGTACATGAAATAGTAGAATCCATCTCCCTTGATCTCTAGATTCTTTTCCATTCCCCTCAGGTCTTCACCTGGCATGTTCTCTGGTTTTAAGGCTTCCATCTAAGCTTCTCTGATCTGCGCGGACAGGTGGGAACGGATGGTCATTGTTAGTGCCTTCACCTTGCGCTCTGAATACTCCTTTCAACTGAGGGCGTCTGCTACCACGTTGGCCTTGCCGGGATGGTAGCGAATTTTGCACTCGTAGTCATTGAGTAGCTCGACCCATCATCGTTGTCTCATGTTTAAATCCTTCTGATTAAAGATGTGCTGTAAACTCTTATGGTCAGTGAAGATAGAACACTTGGTTCCATAGAGGTAATGTCTCCATATTTTTAACGCAAAGACCACTGCTCCCAACTCCAAGTCATGAGTTGTGTAATTGGCCTCATGTGTTTTCAACTACCTCGAGGCATAGGCGATAACCTTTCCTCGTTGCATGAGCACACAGCCTAGGCCCTGATTGGATGTGTCACAATAGACCACGAAATCTTCCGTCCCTTCGGGCAGAGACAGGATAGGTGCACTGCACAAGGCTCACTTCAATGTTTGGAATGCAGTGTCTTGCTTTTCACTTCAATAAAAAGATACGCCTTTCTGAGTTAGAGTGGTTAGGGGTTTCGCAATTCTGGAGAAATTTTGGATGAATCTACGATAATAGCCAGGAAGACTCAAGAATTGACGGATCTTTGTGGGTGTCTTCGGTGCTGACAAATTCTCTATCGCTTTGATCTTGGACGGATCCACATGTATGCCTTCCTCGCTCACCACGTGACCCAAGAAAGTTACCTTCCCAATCCAGAATTCACACTTGGAGATTTCCGCGTATAGCTTTTCTGTTCTTAGAGTTTCCAACACTAATCTCAAGTGTTGTTTGTGATCTTCCTCGCTTCTTGAATAGACAAGTATATCGTCTATGAACACGATAACAAACTTGTCTAGGAAAGGACGACACACCCGGTTCATCAGGTCCATGAACACTGCCGGTGCGTTGGTTAGACCGAAGGGCATTACCACGAATTCGTAGTGGCCATATCGAGTCCGAAATATTGTTTTAGGAACATCACCCTCATGGACTCGTAGTTGATGATACCCTAATCTTAAATCATTTTTGAGAAGTAGCTGGCTCCCTGAAGTTGATTGAAGAGGTCGTCGATTCGAGGAAGAGGGTAACGGTTTTTGATGGTGAGCTTATTCAGCTATCTATAATCAATGCACATCCGAAAGGATCCATCTTTCTTTTTCACAAATAAAACTGGGGCTCCCCAGGGTGAGGAACTTGGTCTGATGGATCCTTTGCTGAGCAGCTCATTGAGCTGGCTGGACAACTCTTGCATTTCTGATGGTGCTAGGCAATATGGGGACTTAGCTACGGGGGTAGCCCTGGGGATTAAGTCGATGCAAAACTCGACCTGACGCTCTGGAGGAATTTCTGGAAGCTCTTCTCAAAAGACATCGGGAAATTGCAGACTTCGGGAATGCTCTCGAGGTCTTTAACTTCTTGTTTCTCATTTATAACATGAGCTAGGAATGCACTGCACTCATTTCGGAGAAGTTTTTGGGTTTTGATACACGAAATGATACGAAGGTTGGTGTTAAGCTTATCACCATAAATCATGAGGGTTTCACCAGAGAGGAGATTGAGTCGGATAGCTTTTTCGAAACACAGGATATCAGCATGATTGGGGATCAACCAATCCATGCGAATGATGACATCGATGCTCTTTATGGAAACTGGCATAAGATCGATGGGAAAGGAATGATCGTTTAGGGTAAGAGTGCAGCCTACATATATATCGTTAGTGCTCTCCTTCTCACCATTAGCCATCTTGATGGTAAATGTTTCGGTTAATGGTTGGGGTTTATGTTTAAGAAGGTGCTTGAATGCATGACTAAAAAGACTTCTTTCAGCACCAGAATCGAAAAGAATGCATGCATAAGAGTTGTCAAGGAGGAACATACCCGAAACAACTGTGTGATCAGCGACTGCCTCCTCGCGTCCCATCGTCAGTATTCTCCCTGTGCCACCAGCTATTATTGTCTCGGGCAGTTTCTTTTGTAGTGTCCGACTTCTCCACAATTATAACAGGCTTGGCCGACGCCTGCTCCAGATGTTTGATTGGTTGGTTGAGCTGGTGCCTTGCAAAATCGAATTTTATGCCCCTTTCTACCACAGTTAGAGCACGACATTTCACGACATGGGCTAGGATTATGGTGGTAGTTACACTTGTCGCACCGAGGAAGGGTACCAGCATATTTACTAGTAGGTGCTTGAATGGCAGGAGTAGCGACAGGGGTAGTAGCAGCGTGGACTGCCACCGTTTGTTGATTCTTTAAGGGCTCCTACGAAGACTTACCCTTCTTCTGCTTCCAAAATTTTCTTTTCTCACCACTCCCTTTAGCTGGTTCAGGAGTGGTGGTCACTTCATCGAGATCGACTCCATGATTTATCAGAGTCTGAGCCAGGCACTTAGCGCTGTCGAAGGTGTTTGGCCGAGCAGCCAAGACAATTCCTTTGGTTGGCTGGGTCAGCCTCCAAATGTATCTTTCAATCTTTTTGCTTTCCGGGGTGACCATCCCCGGGCAGAGGAGCACTAGGTCTTCAAACATAGATGTGTAGGCGGCGACGTCAGAACCCTTCATCTTTAGGTTCCAGAGTTCGTGCTCCGGTTTCTGCATTTCACCCCGAGGGCAGTACTCAGCAAGCATGAGTTCTTTCAAGCTCTCCCAACCCATAGCATTTGCCACTAGTAGGGTTAAGGATTTGACCCGACCATTCCACCAGGTCAGTGCCCTGTTGGCGAAGGTGCAAGCGGCGAATTTTACTTTGTTGATCTCAAAACAGGAACAAATTTCAAAAATGGACTCGATCTTTTTGAACCATCGTGTCAGGGAAATAACGCCTCCAGTGCCATCGAAGGATGTGGGTTTTGCGTTCATGAAATCCTTATAGGAGCACTCCTTTTGGTGTCCCTATCCACCTTCATGATTTTGGGGATGCATATCACCACCTTGTCCACCCGATCCGCCATGATTCATCTGTGACATTGCGGCAGCCACAACAGCAGTAACAGCTGCTTGGAACATGGCAGGATCAAACGGAGGAGGTGGTGGAGGAGGGTTGTTGTTCTTTGAGCTGGGTCTTTTCTTTGGATGCATCTCGTTCTAAAATGATTAGGAAGGAGAGGATGGTAAGCCCACGGGATTGAATTAGGAGATACGATACAAGATGTATCTCTACATGATAGATAAAGTGTTCTACTAAGCGATAGAACAAGAAAGAGTTACTAAAGCAAGTAAACTATCGCTAAGGAAATAATGAGTAGCAACACTTGGAATGAATTACTACAATGTATTCGGCTCTGTCTAAAATACCCCTATAGTATTTTATCTTGAAGGTTTTGTTCTATCGATAACTTTTGGTAGGACGACTTTGGTAAGTTTTAGGCCTCACTCCCAAGAACATGTTGGTCATGTCTCGAATGAATATAGTTGATCAGGCTATATTGACCCTAGACATGATTACATAACTGCCCAGGGTTAACCATAGTGTTCAACATCCAAATACTTTTGTTTGGTTCTTTTCATGATATTAATTCTGGTATGTAGGTATACTTGTATACTTAGAGTAAAAATACTTATATTTTTTTAGTATACTTTTAGTTCAGAGCACTTCGGCCCCTTAGTGTTTATAGTTGTATACCATGTAAGGTTCGGTATACTTAGTTCACTATAAATAATCGTTCTGATACCAATCTGTCACACCCCGAAATCGGCGGTGGAAACATTCCGGGGCGGAGGATGTCATGTGTAGTATCACAACCATTGTACATAGTAAGCATAGTAAACACAACCATTACATTACAATAAGAATATTTACATTTGTTTAAAAGCATAGTTTATATACATCAGTATAATCAAAAGTAAAAACGAGACTTCTATCTGCTCCGTCTTCTCCAAAAGTTGGTAGAAATACCTGTCTATGGTTGACCTGAGAATACAAGTAGTTTTAGAAATATCAGCATAAAGTTGGTGAGTTCATAAGCGGTTGATTCTGGTGAAAGAAAATGTTCCTTTGGTTTTATGAAAAGTTTTTTCCCAAGAAAATCCCATGTTTTCTTATACAAGAAGTTTGATTATCCATTTGTTAAACAGCCTGTTTATGAAAGTTAAGTTATCCCAGGAAAAACCCATATTTTCCTTAAAAGTTAATAGTTGGTTAACGATGCTGATATGAAGTGTTCAAGTATCTACCATACTTGTATCGTTAGGTGTAGTTTTCTTGAAAAACCTATGTTACACTCAATGAGATGCATTAGCTTTAATACATACATAAAACTAATAAGTAAGTAGTAAACTAATTCCTAAGGGTATTGTTGATACCCTCTAGTAATCAAAAAAATTATTACTTTGAGGTTAGTTCACTAGGTTCATTATTACCAAAAGTAAATCTCCATTATTTAAGTTGCGAGTTCTATAACCATACAATAAACTGGATATGACGCATAACGGGGGCCAGTATCTTTTATGACTTTGTCACCCGTAGACCTGTCGGTCCCACTGTACCTAGCAGTGAGGTGCGGGGTAGTCAGTCCCGTATAGATCTATACACAATAGCCACGTTCTCCTTCCAAGAGATTCTAGTTACATGGTTAGTCCTACACTCGCGTATTCTGGTGGAGTGTTACCAAGGACATGTCACCAATCTTTAAGAATAATGAATTTACAAGTAATAATATAGAAAATCCTGTTTTATGGTTAACATGAATCCTTTGTAAATATAAAATATAACATTTTATGATGAGATTTACGAGTTTCCTTCCTTTAGTTTGAAAACTATCTCTACAAGTTGATTTCTTAATCGGTTGGTAAAACGGTTTTCTATGTTAAAAGCATATTGAACATGTAAGTATTTCATACGAAATAATAGGTTTTGAGTACAAGTTCCCTTGTACTTTTGCTTGTATCCCCCCTGAAATCGTGAAAAACTCAGAAAAAGGTGTAGGGGTATGAACTCACCTGACGAGGGTCATTCGTATGAACGGACCGTATAGGATGCTAAGTGTCAAGTGAGAACTTGACCACGCACGCGAATCGTATTTAACATGTAATGACACATTTAAGTATCTAACTAGTCATTTAATAACTAATTATACAAGTAAAGGCATACTAATGCACGAAACACTTTACCACAAGTGCTAGGAGTACCAAGGGTTTCATATAAAGAGAGTATGGCCTCACTTTGGAGTTTACTCTTCAAATGGTAGCCCTTAGGGGTGTTTACGGTTTTTGAACCATAACCCCATGAGTTTACGGTCGTAAACTCATGGGTATGGTGTGTTCGTGTGCTTCAAGGTCTTATGCTTTACAAAGAAGGGTCCTAGGGTTGAATCAAAGGCTTAGGAAGTGGTTAGGGCTCGGAATGGCACACTTTTTGGAGTTTACGGTCCTTGGACCATGTTTCGGAGTTTACTGCCGTAAAACCTTGAGTTTACGGCCGTAAACTCATGGTTACTCCCTTCCTTTCGTGTTTTGTGGATCTTAGCTCATTCATGCAAGTTCCTAGTTCATTAGCCAAGCATTGGAAGGAGTTTGGGGCATCAAAACCCCTATTTGGGGTGTTTACGGTTTTGCATGTAACGACCAAAAATTTCAACATGATTTAAACTTTTTAAAACAATTCATTTTAATAACATTATTACAAAAAGGTTTTCAACACATTATTTATCAGAGTATTCCCAGGTCCATTTCATAAAACACCAACGCGAGGAACGGTACGATCATGCCTTTGCCTTGCCACAGTTTCCTGAAGAACCTAAAAATCATTAAACCACAGCTGTAAGCCCGAGAGCTTAATGAGATACCCCCAAAATACCAACCACATATACGCCCTTCCAGGCCATGACCTTCCGGTCCAAAACATATTGCCCTCCGGACCATAACATATTGCCTTCCGGCCCATAACATATTGCCTTCCGGCCCATAACATAAAGAGCATACATAGCATAACAGACTATAGAACAACCATGCATATCGGGTCAAACCCCAGACCAAGCAACCGTGCACATAACATATAATCATATAACAGTTCACAGTCAGCAAATCGATCAACAGATCACATAGCATATCATTACCCTAACCAAGATACCAGCCTAGCCGATCACTAGCATAACTTCACCCTACGTCTCAGCCAAAATACTACTTACACACATACGCCTTTCTAGGCCATGACCTTCCGGTCCACATAATATATAATGCCTTCCGGCCCATATCATAATGCCTTCCGGCCCATATCAAGCAATACCATAACAGACAACTATCCGGATTCCCATCCGATAAAGGGTCGGCCTTGGTGCCGTAGACCCTGTCGATATAGTGAGGATAACTCACCTCGCGATTGCCGACACTCTGAACCGAAGAAGCAGACTCTCGAACCACCAACTCACCGCAAATCCCAAACTAACCAACATAACAAGCATAAGCAGTAGGTCAACATTCTTCCACTTATTGGGCCAAGACCAAAAGTCCCAATCTCACACAAAGTCCAACATTGGCCCAATTTACCAAATTGGGCCCACCTCACCAAATGGGCCTAGATCCAATATTCATAATATTAATTGGACCCAAAATACTCTATTCATAATTTCCAGACTTGTCCCAAACACAACCAACCCACAAATGGCCTAAGACAAAGGCCCAAAAAGGAAGTCCACAGGAGGAGTACGCGGGGCGTACTCTCCTTGGTACACGGGGCGTACTCTCCTTGGTACGCGGGGCGTACTGCATTGACTCGCAAAGGACAATCAGGGTACCGGACCGTTACACGGGGCGTACTACACAGTTACGCGGGGCGTAGCTGCCAAAACTATTAAGTCCTTCTTACATCTTAATGGCTTAAGCTCTTAAGCCCAAACTACAGATCCATGTGCCAAATATGATTAGAAATCATAAAGTCTCAGGCTTTATCACTGGGGACGTCCTTAAGCTCTTAATCCAAAGTCTTAATCCATTAAGACCCACACAACTCATACATGGAATAACTACAGCCCTTGGGACCTCATTTTTATCACTCAAGACCTCTCCAAAGGTCTGCAAGGACAGCTACACTTGACCAAATCGGACTATGCAACAAGATGAAGACTTTTGGGACAAGGATGATAACAAAGCTTCAAAATACATAGATCTATGCAATATGAGGGTCAAGCAAGAAGCTTTATACCTTAAACCAGCTCCAAAGGGTGGTATTTCTTTAGATCCACAAGTTCCACACGTTGTTCTTCTTCTTTGACAACTTCCTTTTCTCCTTCAAGCCCTTCTTTTGCCAATAAAAGCTTCTCAAGGTCAAACACACTCAAATATGGAGGGAATACGAGATTTGGGTTTCTCTGAGGTTGAAGATGAGTGTAAGGAGGCTGAGGGGTGAACCATCTTATTCCTTATATAGCGCCTGACCCTAAAAATAGGGTTTGGGATTCCTGTGAGTACGCGGGGCGTACCTCCCTGGTACGCGGGGCGTACTCACTCGACTACCCGCATTCATTACGCTGGGCGTACGTCCAGCTTATGCTGGGCGTACCCAGCCACCTTTCAAAACACTTACACATGCATGCATGCCATGCATGCATGGAACTATTTCCTTCTTATACCACAAAGAACTATAAACAATGATCAACTTCGAGGAACCGCAACTCCTCTAGTCTAAACCCATTCTCAAATAATTTTACATTCAAACGAGGGTGACGAGAAGCCCCAATACTTCTAACACATACACTCGCCCGAAACCTTCTCGGATGAAACTCCTTTCTCGAAAAGGACCAGAATTACCTTTCTCTTAAACTTCAGGGACTTATAATTGAACACTCGAAGAACAGGGTGTTACAATTCTCCCCCACTTAAATTAGGCTTCGCCCTCGAAGCCTGTGACAACTCTACCCCGAACTAACCTTGCAATACTCCGCCTGGCGCTAACCAGACCAGGCTTCCCAAGACTCAACCATCGAGATCCGAAATCCAACTTACCTTTCTTGCCGACCGAATAAACAAGCTTCAGCTCTAGAGAAACTCCCACGAATTCTCCATCGCAACCTCATAACCGCACCAAAATGACTCTAATGTCCTCGGGTTAGGAAAACCCCGATTCACCGATGACTCTTCCAAACACCCTTCCCGGATGCATTTTTACCACGTAAACAAATCTATCTGAAATTCTGAATTGCATCCAAGCATCCCTGCCGAGTCTCAACAACCATCCAACCCGGATGTGCTCCATACCACTATCGAAATCTCGCTGCTCAATGTCCATAATTGGGCCACTCCCATCGCAAACCTGCGCTGCTACTCCCACTTCCGCGGATTGACAATCCCTTAGCATGACCGCCATCCATGAGACATTCATGTCCTGAACCTGCTCGCAAGGACTCTCGAGTCCATGCACCACCTCTACGACTCACAATCAATACCCGGGGCCAGACCTCCTAATGCTAACACATCACAACACACCCAACCCATATCCTCGAACCGATCCGATAATACCTGCAGAGTCTTCAGCATGACTGGGCCACCTCACCAGGTCTTCAGTCAATCTGGACCACTCTCAAAACCTTCAGCCAATCTGGGCCGCTCTCAGTGCCTCCAGTCTGGCTGGACCGCTCAACTAGCATTCCTCGTCCGAGTCATCTTTCCGGGGAATCCTCCCATGCATACTGTTCTAGCCCCCTAGGGGTTCCGAAATCTATCTCCATCACACACAATCGATCTCGGCCTGATCCCAGGCCCTCCACAAGCAAATGCCCTAGGTCTGTATCCCGCCCCGCATGCTCGACACTTGCTCCTATCAGCCTATACTCTGGCTGACAGATCACTGCTGAATTCCAGACAGCTCAACAATTTCACATACTCAACGATCCTCTGGAGAATTTTCCAATTCTCCCCCACTTAGGGCACCAACAATCAACCACCGGTCGCCATCACCGACCTCCCAGAACAACTCTACACAAAACCAACACTCACACTCGGACTGCTTCCCGCAAGCATAAACAACCTTTAACAAAACACATTTCCACACTGATCATTCCATTCAAAAGGAACCCGATCTCCAATTATCCACTCCACAGACTGCAGATGCTACCCGACATTCGAACCAATGCCGCATCTCCACTAATAACCCTCACGAATGATAACCAACGATAGCACGAAACACCAACTATAACCATACCAACCTTCAAGGAACAACGGATACCGAGACGAAAACCCGAAACACAAATCCATAACCATGCCAAACCCTCAAGAAACAACGGATACCAAGAGGAAAACCCGAAACACAAATCCATAACCATGCCAAACCCTCAAGAAACAATGGATACCAAGACGAAAACCCGAAACACAAATCCATAATCATGCCAAACCCTCAAGAAACAACGGATACCAAGACGAAAACTCACCAACGAATCTAGCAGATAAATGATACTCCACAATAATCATAAATCCACAAGGCAACAAGAACAAACGTACCCACAGCTGCATCTGGCACTGCTCTGACCTCCTCTGCCGCAAGCTGATAAGCACGACCCTGAGCCTTTGGGGCTCCGGTCCACCCTGACCTCCACCTGTAATCCTCAAAGTGGCCGGTGCTAGAGCCTGCACCGGTCCTGCGGAAAGCTGTGGACAGTTGACCCTCAAATGTCCAACCTGACGACAATGATAACAAATCCCGAACCGGCGCTGACTGCCGACAATCCCTCACATAGTGCACCTCCCTTCCGCACTTGCGGCATGCACCACCAGACCGATAAACTCCGGCGTGACCCCTCTCATACTTCCCACAAACATGGCTGCACTGATCTCCTATCCTGGAATCAACGGTCTTAGACCGTTTCGTCGCCGGCTGCGACTGAACCGGAGCTTGCCTCAGCTCACGCAACTGCAACTCAATCTCTAACTCACGCCGCCTAGCGGCCTCCTACAACTCCAACAAGGTCTCGCACCTCTGCGCAACCACCAACTGTATGATATCTCTCTTTAGCATACTCGGATATCGGGACGTCTGAGCCTTCTCCTAAGCGAACTCAAGGCAAAACATTGCCCTCTCAGCAAACATCCTGGTGATTTTCTGTCACTGACTCCGAACCCTGCTTCAGCTCAAGGAACTCCTGAGCCAATCTCTCCCTCTCAACTTGCGGAACATAGCGAGTGCTGAACATCTCCCTGAACTGATCCCATGAAACCGCAGCCCTCTGCGCATCCGAATATGACCCCGTGGTCAATCTCCACCAATCCTTCGCCCCGAGCCTCAACAGGTTCAGGGCATACCTCACCCCCTGATCAGCAGGGCATGAACATGTGAAGAAGCAACCCTCCACGTTTGATAACCATCTCATAGCAACAATCGGATCCTGAACTCCATCAAAGGTGGGAGGCTTCGTATTATCGAAGTCCCGATACTGAAAATCCTTACCAGCTCCTCCCCCTGCCGCTGCTACAGCCACTGTAGCCGCCGCGGCAGCCGTCTCCGCGAGAGCTGCATAGCGCTCATCAAAATACTCCACCATGGCGGTCTTGATCGACCCAAACAGTTCCGACAACTCAGCCCGGAACAATGCAGCAACCTCATCATGCAGGATCTCGCAAATCCTCGCATCCAACTCGCACAAGCTCATCTGACCAATAACCTCGAGCGGGACACAAACCAACCCAGAACTCCCTCTCCTACTCCCGATCCTGACCTGGATCCACTCCCAGCATGCCTCGGGATCTCCATACTGAAGAACACCACAAAATCTCAGACACTTCCCACAATCCTGGGATCCAACTCTCTCAACCCAACCCTAGAGGTCATGGTTTCCCTGATACGCGTATGGGTCCTGTGCTTTCAGTAGTACGGGCCCATACTACCTGCCACACCTACCCATATTTGTATGAAGTACTACCACAACACCCTAGAGAAACATGCATAACAATGCTCAACCCTCACCACTAGAGGAACACTGTGAATCTCCCATAAGGAACCCTAGGCTACAGGCATCACATAACAGGCAACATCATCATGAAATCCTGAAGATTCCTAGCCTACCACTAGCATGCTGTTCTATCAAGCTCAATAAGACAAATATTATGTATAGTATCTTGGGGTTACTTACTGGCTCCGGCTGATCGTACCTCCGCGTCCTCCTTTTACTTAATTTGAAAACCATTTTAATTTTTCTTTTTAAAACCCTCCTCGATTTGAGACTGGAGTTACACGAATGTTCCTCCAATTCACTCAAACCAAGGCTCTGATACCAACTTGTAACAACCAAAAACATCAACATGATTTAAACTTTTTAAAACAATTCATTTTAATAACATTATTACAAAAAGGTTTTCAACACATTATTTATCAGAGTATTCCCAGGTCCATTTCATAAAACACCAACGCGAGAAACGGTACTACGATCATGCCTTTGCCTTGCCACAGTCTCCTGAAGAACCTAAAAATCATTAAACCACAACTGTAATCCCAAGAGCTTAATGAGATACCCCCAAAATACCAACCACATATACGCCCTTCCAGGCCATGACCTTCCGGTCCAAAACATATTGCCCTCCGGACCATAACATATTGCCTTTTGGCCCATAACATATTGCCTTCCGGACCATAACATAAAGAGCATACATAGCATAACAGAACATAGAACAACCATGCATATCGGGTCAAACCCCAGACCAAGAAACCGTGCACATAACATATAATCATATAGCAGTTCACAGTCAGCAAATCGATCAACAGATCACATAGCATATCATTACCCTAACCAAGATACCAGCCTAGCCGATCACTAGCATAACTTCACCCTACGTCTCAGCCAAAATACTACTTACACACATACGCCTTTCCAGGCCATGACCTTCCGGTCCACATAATATATAATGCCTTCCGGCCCATATCATAATGCCTTCCGGCCCATATCATAATGCCTTCCGACCCATATCATAATGCCTTCCGGCCCATATCAAGCAATACCATAACAGACAACTATCCGGATTCCCATCCAATAAAGGGTTGGCCTTGGTGCCGTAGACCCTGTCGATATAGTGAGGATAACTCACCTCGCGATTGCCGACACTCTGAACCGAAGAAGCAGACTCTCGAACTACCAACTCACCGTAAATCCCAAACTAACCAACATAACAAGCATAAGCATTAGGTCAACATTCTTCCACTTATTGGGCCAAGACCAAAAGTCCCAATCTCACACAAAGTCCAACATTGGCCCAATTTACCAAATTGGGCCCACCTCACCAAATGGGCCTAGATCTAATATTCATAATATTAATTGGACCCAAAATACTCTATTCATAATTTCCAGACTTGGCCCAAACATCAACAACCCACAAATGGCCCAACACAAAGGCCCAAAAAGGAAGTCCACAGGAGGAGTACGCGGGGCGTACTCTCCTTGGTATGCGGGGCGTACTGCATTGACTCGCAAAGGACAATCGGGGTACCGGCCCGTTACGCGGGGCGTACTACACAGTGATGCGGGGCGTAACTGCCAAAACTATTAAGTCCTTCTTACAACTTAATGGCTTAAGCTCTTAAGCCCAAACTACAGATCCATGTGCCAAATATGATTAGAAATCATAAAGTCTCAGGCTTTATCACTAGGGACGTCCTTAAGCTCTTAATCCAAAGTCTTAATCCATTAGGACCCACACAACTCATACATGGAATAACTACAGCCCTTGGGACCTCATTTTTATCACTCAAGACCTCTCCAAAGGTCTGCAAGGACAGCTACACTTGACCAAATCGGACTATGCAACAAGATGAAGACTTTTGGGACAAGGATGATAACAAAGCTTCAAAATACATAGATCTATGCAATATGAGGGTCAAGCAAGAAGCTTTATACCTTAAACCAGCTCCAAAGGGTGGTATTTTTTCAGATCCATAAGTTCCACACGTTCTTCTTCTTCTTTGACAACTTCCCTTTTCTCCTTCAAGCCCTTCTTTTGCCAATACAAGCTTCTCAAGGTCAAACACACTCAAATATGGAGGGAATACGAGATTGGGGTTTCTCTGAGGTTGAAGATGAGTGTAAGGAGGCTGAGGGGTGAACCATCTTATTCCTTATATAGCGGCTGACCCTAAAAATAGGTTTTGGGATTCCTGTGAGTAAGCGGGGCGTACCTCCCTGGTACGCGGGGCGTACTCACTCGACTACCTGCATTCATTACGCTGGGCATACGTCCAGCTTATGCTGGGCGTACCCAGCCACCTTTCAAAACACTTACACATGCATGCATGCTATGCATGCATGGAACCATTTCCTTCTTATACCACAAAGAACTATAAACAATGATCAACTTCGAGGCACCGCAACTCCTCTAGTCTAAACCCACTCTCAAATAATTTTACATTCAAACGAGGGTGACGAGAAGCCCCAATACTTCTAACACATACACTCGCCCGAAACCTTCTCGGATGAAACTCCTTTCTCGAAAAGGACCAGAATTACCTTTCTCTTAAACTTCAGGGACTTATAATTGAACACTCGAAGAACAAGGTGTTACATTGCGAGATCCCAAAATCATAAACTCATGTTCATGGAGGTTTTTCATGTTTTTCAAGTGCTAAAGTCATCAAGGAAGGGATCTATGCTAGGTGTCAAGGCTTAGAAGGAACTAGGGCGCACTTTGGCACCCATATTAGGGTTTACGGCCTAAGAACACCTTGGACCGTAAACACCTTGTTCTTGGTGTTTCTTGGGTGATTCCTTGATATATATAGAAGTATAACAAGCCTTAATATACTCGAAGATAGAATTACTTACTTTTGGGATGAAAGCTTGAAGATTCTTGGGAGAGAAATCGGAATTTGAAGAGAGAGAGAGTAGAGAGAGAATGTTTCTAGAGTGTGAAAAGAGTGCAAAGGAAGGCCACTCAATCCTTATATAGGGTGAGTTTACTGTCCAAGAGAGTTTACTGCCCAAGAGTGTTTACTGCCAAAGAGTTTACTACCGTAAACTCCATGTTTACGGCCGTAAACTCCATCTTATGGAGTTTATGGCATGATTTTGGTGTTAGGGATTGGGTGGTTGCTTTCTAACACTTGTTCCTTAAGTGTATTGGCATCGGAATACTCAAACAGACCTTAATTTAGCTAAATGGTTATAGAAATGAATTTGACTTTCAATGAAGTGTTAGACTGTAGAAATTATACATACGAAAATTTTGGGTTCTCACACTTTATGAACCGAATTTGGACGCCTAAGTTCAGTGGAGTCGGGGACTTGGTCTTAGAAGAAGCCCACAAGTCCAGATATTCCATGCATCCAGGCTCTGACAAAATGTACTTGGATTTAAAAGTACATTATTGGTGGCCAAACATGAAGGCAGAAATTGCTACTTATGTGAGCAAATGTTTGACTTGTTCTAGAGTAGAGGTAGAACATCAAAAGCCTTCAGGTTTACTTCAACAACCGGAAATATCGGAATGGAAATGGGAGCAGATTTCAATGGAGTTCATCACTAAGTTACCCAAAACTCCTAGTGGGTTCGACACTATTTAGGTAATAGTCGATAGATTGACTAAGTCCGCCCATTTCTTACCAATAAAGGAGAACAACAAGATGGAGAAGCTGACTAGAGTTTATCTTAAGGAAATTGTCAGATTGCATGGAGTTCCAAATTCTATTATTTCTGACCGAGATAGTAGATTCACTTCACGATTTTGGCAATCTCTACAAAAATCCTTAGGAACACGTCTAGATATGAGTACAGCTTACCATCCACAGATTGATGGTCAGAGTGAGAGAACCATTCAGACATTAGAAGACATGCTCCGAGCCTGTGTAATAGACTTTGGAAATGCATGGGATACTCATTTACCGTTAATTGAGTTCTCCTACAACAGTAGTCATCACACCAGCATCAAGGATGCACCGTTTGAGGCTCTTTATGGACGAAAATGTCGTTCCCCTATATGTTGGGTAGAAGTTGGAGATACACAAATGGCCAGAGAACGTACAAGCGATACCTTACGTACTGGACCAGAAATAATCCACGAGACAATTGAAAAGATCGTGAAAATTAAGGATCGATTAAAGGTTGCACATCACCGTCAAAAGAGCTAAGCCGATGTAAGACGTAAGCCTTTAGAATTTCAAGTTGGAGACAAAGTAATGTTGAGGATCTCTCCTTGGAAAGGTGTATTTCGATTCGGGAAGCGTGGAAAACAAAACCCACGGTATATAGGACCTTTGGAAATTCTAGCAAGAATTGGTTTTGTCGCATACCAACTCAAGTTGCCTCAAGAGCTAAGTAATGTACACAATTTTTTTCATGTATCAAATCTCAAAAGATGTCTATCCGATGACACTCTTGTTGTACCTCTCGACGAGATACAAGTCAATACCAAACTCAACTTTGTAGAAGAACTTGTCGAGATCATGGATCGAGAAGTCAAACAATCAAAGCAAAGTCGTATTCTTATAGTGAAAGTTCGATGGAACTCTTTACGAGGACCTGAATTTACTTAGGAATGTGAAGATCAGATGAAAGAAAATTACCCCCAACTATTTGACAAAATCCCATCCACAAGATAAATTTCGAGACGAAATTATTCTAAAGGGGGAGAATGTAACACTAGTTAAAATAGGTCAATAGACAATCACATGTGATTATACCAATCATATAATTTTGTAAACTAATAATGTGATAAACGTACTATGTAGTTCATGATAAATTCTAATACAAATACGAACTTTCTTTATAATACAACTCAAAGTATATGGCCATATAATTCCAAAGATATAGAGAACGTCTGAATCTGACTTCACATAAGGAAGTTGTGATAAACCGAACACTATATATCTCTATAATAAAAGGAATTTAAAATAGACTTAGAATTAGCCATTGGATTCTAAAAGAGAGTTGTAGTACTCATAAATACCTATGCGTGGATATAAAGAACATCAAAAACGGAATTCGTAAGTTATGACCTTCCGAAGATTCAGCTATCAGAAACCCTAATCTGACTAAACTCACGACGTGAACAAGGGTTTATTCACGATGTAAGGTGTCCTTTTGCCACATCTCGAAATCTAGAAGGTGTGTGACGAGGCTACGAAGGGATAAGATCCAAACTCACGACGTGAGCAAGGATAACTCACGACGTGAGGAGTCACATGGCCACCCTCCGAAGCTAGGGACGCAAATGGCAAGTCTACGGGATGAGCATGCAAGACTCACGACATGAGTTTTATAAAACTCACAACGTAAGTGTCCAAAATGATTACTATAAATAGAAGGTCCGACCTCAGCTATTCCTTACACCATTTCCCTTTCTCCTCTTTCCCTTGCTGAAGCCATCTTGCATCCTAAGCCCTGACGACCTCGTATCGCTGATTGTTTCTGCTTAGATTACATAAAATCACGCTACTAGCGTGAGTTTCACGGCCCCACTTTCTAATATTTTCGGGGGGAAACTCATGCTAAATATTATATATATGTTATTATTATGTTTGTATGATAGTATATATCAGTATCAACGTAGATAGTTATAATAACAGGGATATAGTTATTTCGTATTTGAAAGTATACAACTATTGTAAAGTTGTTAGCATGTTATTGTCATAGTAGTATACTAATGTAGATCTTGAGTTATGCTTAGGATTCTATATATATTTTGTGTGCGATATAGTTCCCAAGTTATATTCAGAAGTTCTATATATTAAAAAGTATGTACGTTGTTATTGTTGGTTTTATGTCAATATAAAACTTGTTATGTTATATGTTGTGGTTGTTATTGGTTTTATGGTTTTATGTCAAGATAAAACCTAGTTTTACTTCAAGTTATAGCTGTTATACTGCCTAAATGTTATGAAGTTAGGAGTAATGTTTAAAAGCAAAGTCTAGTAACTTAGGGTTTTAGACACAAAAATGCTTTTGTTGTTAGGGTTGTAGGAAGTCGTCAAAGTCAACATGAGTAATTGTATTCATCAACTAAGATTGGGTATCTTAGCGGAAATCCTCTGAACTATAACCGTTAATCCCGTGTGAGCGAGGAAGTCATGTATAATTAGTATACGGGTTGACAACCCCACTTGTGATTGTTTATTACAGTCAACCATAAACATGTGACGAACTATCCTTTTACTTGTTATTGTTCCGACGTCGATGAAGTGTACGGTGTTGTTTCTCATACAAAATTATGAGTGTATTGTTTCTCATGGAAATCATGAGTGTATTTTATCAGAAGTACTGTGTCATAGCAGTGGTTACTGGCTCATGGTAGCAATTTGTTAGAAACATTATACTTTGTCGTATACAAGTATTAATGTTATGTATAAGTTTCCCCTTACTTATACTCTAGGTTCAAAGAACGTTTAGGTATAGCACTTATTTGATAAGTATAATATTATACCTGATATATATACTATATGTTGAAGAGTCAAAATGATACTTTCAAAACTATACTTTTGAACTTGGAAAATGTGTTATTTTTATATAGAGTCAAAACCTGTGGACTCACCAACTTTATGTTGACGTATTTTAAAATATATGTATTTTCAAGATCTTGAAAAGCTGGTATGTTTTCGAACAGGAGAAGTTTTACTATTATCTTTCTGTTCATTAAGAAATATGCGATAGTCGGATATTATGTAATAGGTTCTAGAAAAACAGTTATGTAACTTTCAATTATCAATAAAGATATGTATTTTCTTTAATACGGTTCAATGTAAGTTATATAACTGTGATACAAAGAATGACGTTACACCACCCGGTGTTTCTGCCGATGGCCGGGGTGTAACAATGCAAGCGACACAAAAGATCGACTAGCCCCCGAATCAAACAATACCATAACTGATATGTCGTTAACTAGGAACGACCCTAAAAACAACACATAAACATGAGTAATAGTCAAAAGTAAATAGAGATAAGATGGAGAAATACATACCAACAACCACATCGGGAGTCGCTCGTGCCTCCTCTGCTGTCAACTGGAAGGCTCTGCTCTTCGCCACTGGTGCCTCTGCACGACCCTGCCGGTCGTCTGTAATCCTCAGTGTGGTAGGAGCGGGTGCCACCACCTATCCCGCTGATGTTAAACTCGGACATCGGGACTTCTTGTGTCCCCTATGATTGCAATGGAACAAAATTAGATCAGATGCTGCTGTGGTGGTAGTGGTAGTAGTTGTACAATCCCTACTTATATGCCCAATCCAGCCGCACTTGAAGCAGCCGGAACTCCCCGCCTTGCACACCCCATTGTACCACCTGCCACACTTACCACAACGAATGTGGCTCTACTGTCTCCTAGGACTGTGATCAGACACCTTGGGCTTTTTGCCCAAACCCACTGTGCCAGACGTCACCTCTGTCTTCCTCTTCCTCTCTATCTCTAAATCAATCTCCCTCTCACGAGCCCTCGCAATCATGTCCTCCAACGTCTTGTAGCTGGAGCGGCTCACACATTGGCAGATATCGCTCTGCAACATCTCATGATATCGGGCCTTCTTCATCTCCTCGTCTGCCACATACTGCGGAACGAGAAGAGCCCTCTCCCTAAACTTGGCAGTAATCTCCGCCACAGTCTTTGTCCTCTGCTGGAGGTCCTAAACCTGGTCATGAAATCACTCCATATCATCGTATCCAACACAGTGTCATCTCCAATGGCTCTCCCGACCTCTTCTCACCAATCTCGTGCCCTGTCCTTCAGAAGACAGGATGCTAATCTGACCTTGTCCCCCTCTGGACATCTGCCGGTGCGGAACGTGTTGGCGACATCTGCCAACCATCTGGTAGTCGCAATGGGGTCTCGGGCCCCATGGTAGTCGGGAGCTCCACACGCTCTGAACTCCTTGAAAGTCAATGTACGCGATCCCATCATGGCCGCTATCTTAGTACGGAACGCGCTCAACTTCTCATCCACAAGCTCTAAGATACCCTCCTTGACCGATCCAAAAATCGCAGAAGTCTAGTCTAGTATGCTGCGTGTGACCTCCGAGGAGATGAACTCCCAAGTCTTTTCATCTAACTGCCCGACTCCAGAGCCTGAGCCTGATCCCTCTCCTACACCTGAGCTACCCACTGCTGGTCTTGAGCGTAAGACCACCATTGTGAAAACACATCCCAATAAGCGTCAGAATACTAACATAACTGGAGGAATCACATACACTACAAGTTCCATGGTCTTATCCCAACCTTCCTTGATTCGAGTACGGATCCTCTACTTTTAGTAGTACGGGCTCATACTACCTTCCACATCTATCCGTACTTTCCTCAAGAATTGCCTCAAGTCCACCAAGTCCTTTCTACCACTGCTAGTGTTGATCTCATACTACACTCTTCCTAGGCTTGCCCTAGGGTAATCAATGACCCACTCTCCGGCATCAGCTACATAAGAAGTCCCTGCTTTCTTTTTCTAACTAGCTCGCGAATACTATTACATATTACTCAGACTAGATAATTCTTCGAATGAGAGATCCTACTCTACAACGGTTGGACTCAGATAAGAGCTGCGAAATAGAGCTAGACTTAACCTTCTGGAATTATTTAGTCCTTGCAATATGCAACGTAACATATTCGTTTACTACTTAGTAAAAGATAGCTAAGACTCCTAAAAGCATAAAGCAAGCCGCATTCAAGCATCGAGTACACATAATCAAACAACTTCTATTCTGGCTATCGTACTGACTAATCTGTACTAGCATGCAGTTCTCATGACGTTGAACACATATAACAGCCACATAAGGCATCCTTCCTAGATCCTTAGTCCTAATCTAGCATGTTGTTCTAATTAAGCTGATAATCATAACATAGCATAACTTGTATGGGTAATTTGGGAGCACTTACTTGAGCTCGGTTGATTGCATGCACCACACCCCCTTCTCTTTTCAAAGTTCTCTTCTCAAAAATTTTCTTTTTGCTTTTTCTAAAATTCTTTTCTTTTACAAAAATTGATCTTCCATTTTGAAAATTTATCTACCAATTCGTTAGTTTGAGTTCAGACACACTCGAAAGTGCGCCCGAATCCCTCAAATGAAGGCTCTGATACCAACTTGTCACAACCAAAAATACAACCCAAAAATTTCTTTTTCAAAATCATTTAACAAACACAAATATCATCGCCATGGTTTAAGATCAGAAAACATGTATCTCAAAATCTCATAAAATTCTGTCATCGTAACACAATCCCATATAGCATAGCAAAGTAAACTCCCAGGCTAAGAAAATTGTGGTTTGTGCCATGCCATCATCCCGAGCCCTTTCCCTTGCTAGTTGAGGTACCTGAAACCAAAATTGAAACTGTAAGTACGAACCTTAGTGAGCTCCCCCAAACTACCCCAAACCACCCCAAACCATACAATAACACATATAACAAATATTGGGTCTTGCCCACTACATCAGGCCCCGCCCGAAATCGGATCAAAGTCCGGCATAAATTGGGCCCCGCCCGACATCGGACCGAAGTCCGGAATAACTTGGGGCCCGCCCACTGCATCTGGCCCCGCCCGACATCAGACCAAAGTCCGGAATAAACTGAACATAACATAAACATAAACATATAACATAATCACATATACTGCACCGGGCTTGCCCTACATCAGAACGGATCCCGGAACATATACACATAACATAAGCATGCATGAATCACGAAGACATCAAGCATTCACAATTACTTGTCGGGACCTTCCCGACATCGGACCGAATTCCAGAATTACTATCATCTAAACAGGCCGACATTGTGGCCGTAGACCCGTTCCTACTGGAAGGAAACTCACCTCGTACGGCTGACTGCTGAAAAACTAGGTGAGGTATCCCTATCTGCTGCTCTAGCGACTCTCCGGCTATAATTCCATAACAACACTTAATCAAAATCTGATAATCCCTCTTAGGGTAAAATAACCATTTTACCCTTCTGATAAAAGTCAACGCCAAGGTCAAAGTTAACTCTCAGTCAACCTAACTCGTCGAGTCCCTCTACCGACTCGTCGAGTTCAAACGGTCATGACGTCGGGACATCTCGATTCTACTCATCGAGTCTCTCCTTGGACTCTCGAGTTCTTTTGCTTCCGAGTTTCACTCATTTCTAACTCGCTGAGTCATCTCCTTAACTCAGTAGTTTCACTCATAATCAAAGAAGGGTTTGGGGACATTGATCCGACTCGTCGAGTTCCAAGAACAACTCGGCGAGTCCCTTGCATGCTCAAATTATACAGTTGATCCTAGGTGATCCCACTTAGGGGTGTTCAAAAATATCCGCATCCGAAATATCCGATTCGAAAATCCAAAAATCCGATCCGAAATTATCCGAAATTTCGGATATCCGATTTTTCGGATTCGGATACGGATAGTGAATTTATAAAGTTTCGGATATCTGATATCCGAAAAAAATAAATATTGTTTATTTTTTAATATTTTAAAATGCGAAATTAGAAACATTGACATGCTTAATGGACTAATGTTCCCCACCATTTTCAACTTTTTTGTGACCATTCTTTCCAAACTTTTATTGCAAACCTTTCCATTTACAATCGTTATATATTTGTTTGTTATAATCATGGTTCGTTGGCTTATCATAAAAAACTATTAAGTAAATGCTACATATATTTATTTGTTGCTATCGATATCCATCTATGTCGCAAGATTTAACATAGTTGCTATTATTAATTTTAAGAGTTGCGGTGATTTTACGGATCGGACGTTCAGATGTGGATATTTATTTAAAATTAATGAAATCCGGATATCCTGTTTAATATCCGAATCCGTACCCGAAATTTCGGATATCCGAAATTTCGGATACGGATTCGGATATCAAAAATCAACTATCCGAATTTTCGGATATCCGGTTTTGAACACCCCTAATCCCACTGCCTCAAATTCATAGATCTGGACTCATAAGGCTAGAATAACACGTAATGTTGCTAACTTTACGTGCATGCATGATGCTATGAAGCTAGATCACTCATAACAAGCTAGAAATGAGAGTCTAGGGCATAGAATGGGATCTTCGCTAAATAAAGGTGGCAACATTGAGCTTCTGGAGCTCAAGAGTGCGTAGATCTAAAGCCCTTATAGTCCCAAAAGCTCTCTCTCTCTCACTCTCTCTCTCTCTCTCTCTCTCTCTCACTGAATTTAGCTTGGAAAGGACCCAAAAGTGGCAACAAACAAGCTTTCATGAAGATCTAAGTGAAAATAAGCCAAGGTATAAACTTTATACCTTCAAGAGCTCTGAAATGCAACAACTCTGGATGTCCTGCCTCTTCTTGAATCACCAAGAGATCTTTTCCTTCTTCTAACTTCAAATCACACAAAAAGATGGCTAGAAAGGCTTTAAGACACTCAATGGGTGCTAGGGTTTCGAGAATGGACTGTGGAGGTGATGCAGGCAGGGGTGAAGTTTCATAATGTTGCTTAAATAGGGTGCAAACCCTAAGGATTAGGGTTTCCTCCTGATGGACCTACTCGTTGAGTCCATTTCTGACTCGTCGAGTAGTCCACTTAAACCCCGCGGTCCAGCTCGCATCTACTCATCGAGCTAGGGCTACCAACTCGTCGAGTAGCTCTTATAAAATGAACATTTAGAGAATTACTTTTGTACCAGGGATAGGGTGTTACAGAAGTGGTGATCTGCGTGGAGAGGGGGAAGGATAAGGAAGTGGAAATGGCTTCAAGAAAAATAGGAGGCGTGCGTATGAGAAAAAAGGAAGAGGCGTGTTTTATTACGGGGCACGTAGGTCTTTCTTTCTTTTTCAGATATGGGTATATATCTGAATTTTTAAGAGGTAATTTTTCAATTAAGAGGTTTTTTTATATGAGGATACCAAATATGGTATATCCAAATTTTTCAGAGGCAACCTTTTAATTTTTCAATTAAGTGGTAAACAACCAACCCCTAAGTCTTAATAGGCCAAACGTGCAATTTTTTTTGAAATAATAGAATTTTTCATAGGGGTCTTCATTTGTCACATCTTCTTATAACACTCATAGGATAGAGTATAAGCAATTTTTACAAATGAATCGACTTATTGCAAGCATGACATGATGCGTGAGACAACATAACCCTGAAGTCTTAGAAACCGTCCCTCACGAGCGTATTATTTATTAAACATACCGATCTTCCAAAGAAGGGAAAAATTACTAGAACCTTCTTATTTTGAGATCTTTTATGTCTAGCTATTACATTTCGTGTCATCTTACTTCTTGGTATAGATACATTTTCTCATTTGATCTCAATTTAGTTTTTACTTAGTTTTTGTGCTTAGTTTTGTTAGTTGTAGCTTGTATATAGTTGTGCTTTATATTTTTATTTGATGTTATATTTGTAAAGCTTTTTGGTAAACCAAAAAAATGAATCCTAAAAAATTTGAAAAAAACAAAATTAAAAAATAAATTGAAAAAAAAAAATACAAACGACAACTGCCCTTTACTGTTGTTTTATGTTTATGTGTTAGAGTCTTTGTGATTATGTTAGTATTTTGTAAATTGAAAAAAATCTAAATGTTGCGATTCTTATTTCCAAATTGTGGTTTATATAATTTATCTTAAATGGTGTTGTCTTGAATTGCTACCTAAAATGCTCACTATTTTCTTTATTTGTTTTGTTATCCCAGTTTGTCCCATTGTTATCTTCCTTGGGGACAATATTATCATTGATATTTGTGTAATGATTTTATTGTGGTATAATTAGTTATAAAGATATAATTAATAAAGAATAAAAATAAGCGTCAAAATTAAAGTGTGAGATAAGCCTGTTATATTTACATAAAGTTGTAGAGTGCGTTCCTGCCTACGTGTGGATATAAAGAACGTCGAAAACGGAGTTCATATGCAAAAGATACGACAATTTTAAGAAAATCAGACAGTAAAACACTGTTTTTCTTTAATCGCGTAAAACCGAATCGATCCTTTGAGGTACTTATGCTTTGCCGACAGGATTTCCAAGAGCATTTTTGGAGTCAGGATATGGTCTAGTATTTGATTTCATACTCGAGATATTTTTAACGAAAATAATTACAAAAGTTGCGAAAACGGACACCGCGTGCCGTTTAGACGCAAAACTTTAAGTGCGATTTCCCGGAGTTCCATAACTCTAAAAATTAATCCGTTCGGGTTTCTGGAATCCTTGAATTACCCTCTTTCATAAGAAATTTTCGAAAATGCAATCCGATGTCGGGATCTCGATTCATTAATCTATGAGCTTTTTGGACAAGTTAAGTAATTAAACTACTTTGTGGACCCACTAGGCTTATAGAACAACATGTCCAGCTCATTTCCATCTTTTGCCCACGTTTTTCTTTATTATTTCTTTCTTATCACCCTTCCTAGTTCTGTGAACTCTTACCCAAAGGTACAAAGTATGGAGGTGAAGCATGGCCATTCTAAGCTTGTGAGTATGCATGTGTGACATCCCCAATTTCGCGGCCAGAAAAGACCGATTTGTTTATGCTTTGTTTTTTAAAATCAGAGTAATCTTTTAAAGAAAACGATTGTGAAATTTGTTCCCAAAACAAGATATGATAATAACTTATCAAAACATTTCTCAAAGAGAATGTATTTTCATTTAATAATAAAACCTTGGGATGTCATGTTCCGATACAGACACATAAGCATAAACAGAACATACATTCATTTACACTATTGATTTACATCTCCTTTAATCTCTCAGTGCAAAGCAGCAATCGTATCGATACCTGTGATACAAAGAAAACTGAGTGGGTGAGGCTTGGGAGCCTGGTGAGCATATAGGGTTTTCAACCCACAATAATACAATTATTATATTCAATCATTAAACAAACAACCCAATTACCCATCCCCATTATATTCTTTACTCTTAAGGTTTTACCCTAAGAATCAACTATCCTTTATTCATTCATTCCTAAGGATTGACCTAAGGAATTGGCACGAAGTCCATTGCTGCCAAAGTTTATCTATCAGGTACTAAATCCATAGTTATCAGACGCTAACTGCATAGTCGTCGGGGTTTACTTAAGCGGCGCTAACTCCATAGTCACCAAGTTTCACTTAACAGGCACAAAGTCACATTGTCACCAAGGTTTACTCAATATGCGCTAACTCCATAGTCACCAAGGTTTATACAATAGGTGCTAACTCCATAGTCACCAATGTTTATACAATGGGCGCTAACTCCATAGTCACCAAGGTTTATACAATAGGCACTAAGTCACATCGTCCCCAAGGTTTACTCGATAGGCACTAAGTCACATAGTCGCCAGGGTTTACTCAATAGGCACTAAGTCACATAGTCGCCAGGGTTTACTCAATAGGCACTAAGTCACATCGTCACCAACTATTCCATCTACCAATGTTCTACCCAACATTTTTGTAGATATAAATACAAACACAGTTTAAATCATTTAACACCTGTATAAAAACATCAATTCCAAGCCCATCTCAAATATACAAATAATGTATAACACATAACACGTATTTCATAGCTAATACTTTATACTTATGTGTTAGAAGAAAATAATTATACACTCACACATATAAACAACAATATATATACACATAGCACGTATTTTATAAAATACTTCATATTATGTGTAAGATGAAAGTGACTATACACTCAATTGATCAGAAGATGATCGGATAGCACTACAGCTCTAAGAGTAGTATTCTTCGGTGAAACCGGCATATCTTCACACACCGGGTTTCTCGCGGGCAGAGCTTCAGCTCGGAAACTCTTTTCTTCTCGGGATCTTCGGGGCTTCGGGACTCGCTTCGGGTCTCGAGGTTGATATCGGGGCTTCGAGGGGGTTAAAATAGGGCTTAGAGGGTGTATTAGGAGTGGGAGAGAAGGGATGGAGCAACCATAGTCGGCTGGCCCTTCAAATCTATTTATAGGGCAAATTTGGCCCTTGCCACGTCGTGGGACCCTTTTTCCACGTCGTGGGCTTGGTCATCACTGCATACGTCATCGCAAGTTGCATCTGGGGGACTCCCGGAGGTGTCAGAAGATTTGCCACGTCGTGGCACTGCTTGCCACATCGTGGTCTCTGACAGTTTTGGGGTTTCGCCCCCCTGAACTTCAGAAATTCATAACTTTTGCATACGAACTCCGTTTTCGACGTTCTTTATATCGACACGAAGGTGAGATTATGCTCTACAACTCTCGTTTAGACTCCATTTGCTAATTTTGACTTTATTTTTAATATATTATAAATATATTACTTATATATTATCTTTAGTAGGCCGGGACAGGAAAACTCCGTTTGAAATTCATAACTCCTTCATCTAAACTTCGTTTTCGTCCGTCTTTCCGTCGTTGCACTACTATCGATGAGATCTTCAATTCTCATTTAGATCACTAAGGATAGATATCTATCTACCTTAAATTCACTATTTACGTCGCGCTGGGTCGTGTCGGTTCTGTCGCGAAACTTCGACAGGTCATAACTTCTTCATTATAACTCGGATTTTGGCGTTCTTTATATGCACGGAAACCTTGTGACATATACTACGACTTGGTTAAGATTGATCCTTCTAAATAATCTTCCATCAAAAAGTCATTTTTGATGCTTATCGTCTCTAAATTGACTAGCCCGGATCTACCGGTGTTACAACATGCTTACTATAAATAAGGAGCTTCTCATCCTTAATTGACACACAAAAAAAATCTCAGTTCTTCTCTCTACCTTTCCCTCATCAGCAAGAGAAACGAAGAAGAAAAGCAAGCAGCCAACGTTGGCCACCTTGCTGCCTGACCAAAAAAAATAGTTGTTGCCACCACGATATACCACCTTCAGCCACCCCGTTTGTTCCTAGGTACTCCCAAGTCAGTGCTTAACATTTTTCATTCTTTGTGTTTTCCATTTCGACGAACAGTTTGAGCTCCACCAATCAATTTGTGCATGTGTGTGTTTTTGCGTCCAATTTTGACGTAATCAGGGGGTGATGCCTCCTGATCAAATTTAATGCACATATATTGCCCAAACTTTGTTTTCAAATTAATTCCCCATACCCCATTTCGAAATTCTTTACATTTTTGGTCCTCTTGAAAACTCTAAACTATGATGTATATGTTCCATATTGGTCCCTCATTTGGAAATTATATTTATAATTTAGTCCAACTAAATTATTTAATTAACATAACGGACCCTATACCTTGGTTAATTACCAAACTACCCTCCAAATATTAATTATATTAATATTTCCTTAGGAAACTAAATTTTCTCGGAGATTTGTATTCACGGAAATACTACTCGACCTTCTCGCATCCATTCCAGAACGCTAATCGCCTATCGAAAATTAAAGTGAGTGCATAGTTACTTTCAGCTTACACATAGATATGAAGTATTTTATATAAATTACATGCTATGTGTGCATATTATCTGAATACTTGCTATCTATGCTAGATGAACGTTTTATACATGTTTTCAATGATTTAAACTGTATATGTATTTTATATCTACAAAATGTGTTGGGTAAAACATGGGTAGATGTAATAGTTGTTGTGTGACAAAAAAAATAATGAGAGGCCTCATTATAGATGTTATTGATGATCCAGTCATCTAGCGGAGTATAGATGACGACCACGGACTATTCTAGACTGTCCAGCGGAACACTAGCAGGCTCGCAACCTGTAGGTGTTTATTTGAACTGTGTGCTTATTTGAAATGTGTGCTCACTAGGTGTACTCCATCCCCCATGGTTGCCTTAAGGACATTTATTGCTGAGGAATCCCCTTAGCAGTAGTGTCCATCCCGATGATGATCCTTAGACTAGGTCACTTATGATAGGTGTTTAGGGACGTAAAGTGAGGATAACGGGACGAGTAATCGGGTTATTGTTGATTGATGAAATTAATAAACTTATTTATGGTGGGTTGAAAACCCTATGTGCTCACCAGGCTCCCCAGCCTGACCCACTCAGTTTCTTGTATTACAGGTAGTGGCGCATGAGCATAGATGTAATGTCTTGGGATGAGGGATTAATGGATTTTAGGCCTGTAAATACGGAATAATGTAGTAAGGCCTATGCTGTATTGTTTATGCTTATGATCTGTATCGAACATGACATCCCGAGTCTTTTTAATGAAATACATTTCTACAGAAATGTTTTTGATAAATCTTTATCATATTTTGTTTTGGGACAAATTCCGCACACTTTTATTTAAATTGTTACTCTGATTTTTAAACAAAGCATAAACAAAATCGGTCTTTTCTAACCATGAAAATGGGGATGTCACAATAATGTTAGTTTTTGTATTAATATTAGGATTATAGATGTAGCTTTTGGAGCAACAATAAGTGACGATTTTGATGCTATTCTATGAAAGTATTTTTTTAGTAAAACATCTATCTATGTTCATATGTCTTTAATCATGAGTTTAGATATGTGAATGTTTAATTACATGGTTAATTTCTTGATTACGTAATAGATCTTCAAATTAAGAAAAAACAAGTGCTTCTTGTGTTGTTTTCACTTCACATAACCATACAAATATTTTCTCCAACAAGATATTGGAAACTTTTTGACCCCTTTTGAATTTGGTGGCTTTTAAAATTTAATGTTAGTTAATTTCATTAATTACATATTTAATTGTGACTTTTTTTGAAATGGAAAATATACTAAACTACTCATAAATTATTTCACCTATGTCTACAGCGGGACTTGAACCCTTGACTTCAATGAGGGAGGGCACACCGGATACCGTTGGGCTAGAAGCCCTTTGGTTTAATTAAGAAAATATGTTATGAGCGTTTCTAACCCTTGTATTAACTAAGAAAATCCTAAGCTTGTCTACATAATCCCAAACTTCTTAGACTGCTATAGTCAAATTAGGATCCATCAGACTCATTACACCACAAAATTATGATGATTATTCAAATACTTGAACTTATGATTCATCTCGACATTGGAACCTTTTTTTTTTATAGATTTTATATTTTTTTATATTAGGTTTTTTATAAATTAGTTTTTATCATATTTAATATTTCAAGAAAAAACCCCTTTTCATTTTATTATTTTATTATTTTTTTATTTTATAAAAACCGAATGCATAGATTTCATTTGAACCAATCCTTGTGGATTCAATCCTATTACCAATGCTACAGTTTGCTTTTGTGTGTCATCGTATTTTAGGTTTTTTTATTTGATGGTCTCACCAGGGAACAAGAAAACATATCGACGATTCAATCATGGCTGTGGATTTTTATGACTTACGGGATACTATAGACAGCTTCGTTCGTAATTATTTGTTGATAGATCGTCCAATTACAACCATCACTAAGAAAGACAATTTTGTTTGGTCCATTTGTTCCTTAACAACTTTTCAAAAGTTAAAACAAACTCTAATGTCTACTCCAGTTCTCCGCTTACCTGATTTCTCTTAGAATGGCAGGAATTATTACGATTATAGTGATTGTTGAGGCAAACAAACATAAACTCTTAATTAATTCGTGCACACAAAAATAGTATGTAGTGATAAAGGGTTTGAATCCACTAGGATTGGTTAAATTTTTAAGCTCTATAAAAATCTCTTTATAAAAATAATCGTAAAATGAAAATAAAAAAAATGGGGATTTTACTCTTTTGGTTGTTTTAAAGAAATTAAGTTGTAACGTCCTAAAAAAATACTAATAAAAATTTTCATTTTCAAACCATAAAAACCATACAATCATTTTTTTAAAAACCAATCATAGCAAAACTTATCTCTCAAACATAAGAGTAAAATGATAATAATCAATGCAGGAAAAGGTATTAGGGGATGTTGTGCAGTCAAGTTGGGCCCTTCCATTTGAAACTAGAAGTACTTGAAAATGTTTAAACGAAAAACCGTAAGCATAAAGCTTAGTGAGTTCCCCAAAATAGAACATACATATCATCGGGGCCTGCCCATCATAGCATGCCCCACCCACATCACAGGCATCACCCTCATACAAACAAGCCCCGCCCAACATACAAATGGGCCCCGTCCAGCACACTATTGATCCCCGCCAAACACACAATGTAGGATCACAAAGACAACAAGAATCCTACACAATATAGTGAGAAAACTCACCTCGCAAACGTTGTCCCTGTTGTCCGGTTGAAATAGACCGAAGGGGAGGCACACCCACATATGCTAGGCAGTTATCCAGTTAAAATAGACTGAAGGGGAGGCCAACACCCAGATATGCTAGGCACATATCCGGTTGAAATAGATCAAAGGGAGGCCAACACCTAGATATGCTAGGCAGTTATCCGGTTGAAATAGACCGAAGGGGAGGCCACCACCCAGATATGCTAGGCAGATATCTGGTTGAAATAGACTGAAGGGGAGGCCGGCACCCAGATATGCCTGGCAGTATTTGTTATGTATGGTTTTTGGTATAATGGGGGAAGTCACTAAGCTTCGTGCTTATGGTTTTCAGTTTTGGTTTCAGGTACTTCATTTTCAAAGGAAAGGAGTCGGCTCGATCGCAGTGCATCACACTATGTTTTTCCGCACATGAGATCTTCGGGATTATACTCTGATATTATTTTATGATGACATGCTTGATTATTGACACACCGGTTTTGATATGAGTTAATATTATGGATGGTTTTGTACTATTGGTTTATAAACAACTTAATTAAAAATGAAATTTTTGGCCTGTATTTTTGGGATGTTACATCTACCCTGCAATTCCTGAAGATCCCTAGCCTAATACTAGCATGCTGTTCTAACATGTCACAATATCAAATAACCGTAAGGTATTTTGGGGTCTACTTACTGGCTCCGACTGACCGTACACCCTGCATTCTCCCTTAGTATTTTGAAAACCATTTAAAAAGTCATTTTGAAAATCCTTTCCTTGATTTAAGACTGGATTCACACGAGTGTTCCTCCAATTCACTCAAACCAAGGCTCTGATACCAACTTGTAACACCCATAAAATTCAAGCCAATTTAAAACTTTTTAAAACATTTCAAAACCAATAATTATTACAACTGTATTTTCAAAATGGTTTAATATCAGAGTTTCCCAGAACCAAGTCATAAATCATGAGGAGGTGCACGATCACGCCTTTGCCTTCCCATGATTATCAAAAGTACTTGAAACAATAATCGATAAATGTATGCTCAAAGGCTTAGTGAGTTACCCCCAAAATACAAACACCATACCAATACAACAAACTCATATAACATATAAGCAAACATCATGCATAATGAGTCTTTAGCCTGGCTGGACCGCCCTACAGGGCTTACAGCCTATCTGGACCGCTCCCGAGCCTTCAGCATGACTGGACCGCCTCGCAGGGCCTACAACCTATCTGGATCGCTCGTTGGGCTTTCGGCCTGACTGAATAGCTTTGTAGGGCCTTCGGTTTATCTGAACCTGTTGGATAAGGTGTCTAAGTCCATAACTTATTTGGTATATACTTGACCCGACCGGCATGGTCCATTTGGGTTGCATCTCATCCAAACTATTATGGATAATTTTATGAGAGTTATACACATATGTTTATTAATATATTATGAGTTATAATATATTAATATGAAGTTATGTTATTTAATTAGTTTTAGTCTTAAATTAATTATGGATTAATTTAGAGATTAAAAGGAATACTAATTAAATTATGGGCTATTTGTTTTATATAGTGTGGGCTAATACTCATTTGTTAATGGGCTAGGCTTATGTGGAAGTCCATGGATGATCCATGGAGCTTTTAACCCATGGATCCTTGGAATAGGAAAAGACATGGGTTATTAGGGTTTCACCCTAACCATGCATACTATATAAGCATGCTTATGGAGCATGAAAGAGAGCCTAAGATAGCCTAAGAGAAAGCTAGTGTTCTAGTGTGTGTGTGCATGTGTGTGGCCGAAAATACAAGAGTGTGTATACTCTCTCAAAGTTTTCCAAGAGTTTGTGGTGTTTGTGATTCCATTTGAGGCATTCACACTATTGGTGCCTTGGCCCTCAAACTCCTAAGAACCCAACACAACAAAGGTATGTAATCTCTTCTAACTCTTTTATGTTGAAATGTTCCCCATGCCATGTTAGATAGGTTATAAACCTTGGAAAATTATTATTTTGCATGTATTTAGACAAACATAGATCCAAGGTTTATTAGGGTTGCATGCACACTTAGGAAGTGTTAGATTGCTCAAAACCCAACAGTGGTATCAGAGACTAGGCTTGCTTGTTTGATACTTGATGCAAAATAGTGAAAAAAAGTCGAAACCATTGCTGTCTGCATGCTAGACTCGCCGAGTCCATTGGGGGGACTCGCCGAGTCCAAGGCAAACTTCAACCTACTCGACGAGTCCGTTCGTGCACTCGGCGAGTAGGATCGAAAGAATGCAGAATCTCGACTTTTGCTGCTGGAAATGGACTGGAAACATTACCCTAAATTGTTTTGGTGTTGTAAAACTTATTTTAGTTGGTGTAATGGTTGTTCTAATCCATTTACAATAGCATATATCAAAAATCCATGATTTTATGTGTTCATATAATTCTTGAATTTTTGATGATCATGTTCATGTTCTTATGAATTTAGAAAATGATAGGAATTATTTGCTGAATTGTTTAGAATTAATTCTTAATCATTTATGTGTTTTAATGGAGTCCATAATTTGTCCTCAAGTTATGGATTACCAAAGGTCACTTTCATTTAACACACACTTAAAACACATAAGTTACATGAAAATGAAGAGTCTTCATTTTTATGAACCTTTAATTCATAAGTTATGAAATGAAGAGTTTTGCAAAGTTACAAAACTTGTCCTCAAGTTTTGGAATTTGTAAAGTTTCACACACTTTAATAAACTTTAATTCCAAACCTTAGAGTTTTAATAGTTAAAATTCAACCCTTATACTATTTATAACATTAATGGTTAATTATTATATATATGTATAAGAATAAGTCGTTTTACCGTTAGTAGGCCTCATTCACGAAGCCGGTCTATAAGGTGGGTATAAGGTTGTTGCCTATAAAATGGCGACTTAATGGGTGTATACTCTCACCCACCGCTTGCTTGATCGGTGGAGGGTCGTTAGCCGAACGGGTAGAACAACGACTTTAAATCCTCATTAAAAGTATAATGAATATTATAAAATAACTAAACTCTTTTAATTCCCAATCTTAGTTATTTTAGGAAAATGTGAACATGGTGCTAATCCATGGAATTCACACTTTGTACCTTACCAAGTCGTTAGTGGAGCGTGTGTGGTTAACCGGCACACTAATTAGACTAATAAGGATCACGAAGGGTAACTTAATGTTGTCATAGATCAATGGAGCGTGTGTGGTTAACCGGCACATTGATTAGGTGATAATATTAGGAGTACCAAGTGAGTTAGCATGGTTATTCACACCTTGTTTTGTGATCCTCGGCATCCCAGTCACAAAACTTAAAGGGCACAATCGAGATTGAAACATGCCATTGAAAAGTTCAATGAATCTCAAAAGAATCTAGGAATTTCAAATCCAATTAAACCTAATTAATCATTTCGTTTTCATGGTGGAAATTGGTGAATCGTCATTCGCCTACCTTTCAAATATATTATTACTTAGATTACGGCATCCCTCTTCTAAGTGTAATATATTGTGATTGGATCCTAGCCTTAATATTACATTTGGGTGTCTTATTAAGGATCCTAAATATCTAATCTAAACTTACTTTCTTCTTTCAGATGTCTTCCAACACTAATGCTTCAGGCTCTAACCCAACTGGTTCTTTCTCTCTCATGAATCTTTGTGGGAGGGTCATCTTTGATGGTTCCAACTTCATGGATTGGATTAGGAACATCAGGATGGTTACTCGTTACGAGGACAAGGAATATGTCCTCGATAAGGAGTTAAAAGAACTTGATGAGTCTACTACTACTCCTGAGGAGATCGCTGAATTCAGGACTCATGAGAGAGATGCTACTAAGGTGGCGTGTATCATGATGGCCACGATGACAGCCGAGCTCCAAAAGTCATATGAAGATTTCTACCCTTTTGAGATGCACCAAGACTTGATGGAAAGGTACCATCAGAGTGCTCGTCAGGAGCGGTATGAAATAATCTCCTCCATAATAACTACCCGCATGAAGGACGGTGAATCCGTCACGGGCCACATGCAAAAGATGCAAAGGTATGTGGACCGTTTGCTGAAGCTGAATGTTAACATCCCCGAGGAGTTAGCAATTGACATCATTTTGCACTCCTTGCCTTCTTGTTATGATCATTTTCGAATGACATATCATATGAACAAGGAGGAAGTTACCCTCAGCAAGCTTCAAGGACTCTTGAAGACCGCTGAAACCGGTCTTAAGGGTAAAGCGGTTGTTACCTCTACTACTCCTACTCCAACTTCTACCCCTGTTTTAGCTATTGGGCAAGGCAAAGGGAAAAAGAGGAAGCACCCTTCGAAGGGTACCAAGGGAAAGTCTCTTGAAGGCTCCTCATCCAAGACTAAGAACGGTTCTGTCACTCCTTCTGCCATTCCAAAGGATGCTGAATGCTTTTATTGCCATGAAAAGGCACACTGGAAGCGAAACTGCCCTAAGTACTTGCAGGATCTAAAGGATGGGAAAGTGAAACCCACCTATGCAGGTATTTACACTATATTGTCTAATTACTCAACATATTCTAACTCTTGGGTGCTTGATACAGGATGTGGTATTCACATATGTTCTGATTTGCAGGGCCTAAGAAGAAGTGAGAATGTGGAGCACGGGAAGATAAACTTAATCATGGGGAATAGGAAGGCTTCACCTGTTTCCAAGATTGGAGTTTATACTTTGTTGCTTAATAATGGGTTAAAATTAGATTTGAATAAATGTGTATACTCGTCTGAAATGGCGAGGAATATTATTTCTTTTCATGCTTTGTACAAACAAGGTTTTACCTTTTCGTTTGATAATGAATGTGGTGGTATTAATGCTTTCTTTAATAATGTGTTTTATTTTAAAGCATTACCTTGTGATGGCGTGTATGAAACTGTGTCGATTGTAGACAACTTAGGAAATAATGTGTTGTATATTGATTCTTCTACTAGCCTAGATAAAGCATCATTGTGGCATTGTCGTCTTGGACATGTAAACAAG
The DNA here is from genome assembly GCF_002870075.4 of Lactuca sativa. Classification (NCBI taxonomy): domain Eukaryota; kingdom Viridiplantae; phylum Streptophyta; class Magnoliopsida; order Asterales; family Asteraceae; genus Lactuca; species Lactuca sativa. The sequence goes on from NC_056624.2 coordinate 147,432,539, forward strand.
AAACGCATAGACCAACTCCAAAAAAGTGGAGTCTTGGAATCATTTGACCTCAAATCAGATGATAGTTGTGAATCTTGTCTACTTGGAAAAATGACAAAATCACCCTTCACTGGAACTTGTGAGAGGGGTGAAGGTTTGTTGGACCTAATACATACTGATGTATGTGGGCCATTCAAAACCGCCACAAGGGACGCTAATCGGTATTATGTGACTTTTATTGATGATTATAGTAGATATGGGTATGTCTACTTGATCAAACACAAGTCCGAAACCTTTGAAAGGTTTAAGGAATTCAAACAGGAAGTAGAAAATCAATTGGGCAGGAACATTAAGATGCTTCGATCCGATCGAGGTGGTGAGTATCTTAGTACCGAGTTCCTTGACTATCTTAAGGAGTGTGGGATTGTCTCACAATTGACTCCTCCCAGGACACCACAGCTGAATGGTGTAGCTGAGAGGCGTAATCGTGCCTTGTTGGACATGGTTCGCTCTATGATGAGTCGAGTTTCGTTACCAATCTCTTTTTGGGGGTATGCCTTAGAGACTGCCGCCCATATCCTTAATCTAGTCCCTACAAAGAAGGTTACCAAAACACCTCATGAAATGTGGACTGGGAAGGTTCCCAATTTGGACCACATCAAAATTTGGGGTTGCGAAGCTTTCGTGAGGCGTGAAACTCATGATAAGCTTGAACCCCGAAGTGAAAGGTGTATTTTCATCGGCTACCCACAGAAATCCTTCGGTTACCTTTTCTACAGACCCAGTGAGAATGTGGTCTTTGTAGCACGAAGAGGGATCTTTCGCGAGAAAGAATTTATAAGCCAAGGAGACAGTGGGAGGCAGATTGATCTTGAAGAAATTCAAGAATCAATTGGTGAAGGAACCTCAGACACTAGCAATCAACCTGAGGTAGAAACTCCTGTTGATCCAGCTGACGAGTCTGTACCTCCGAGACGTTCCACACGGGTTAGGAACACACCTTCGTTTTATTATGGTTTTCATATTACTACGGAAGGTGATACGTTTATTAGTGATAGTACACTAGTAAATTTGGATGAACCTAGCAGTGTTAAGGAAGCCATGGCAGGCCCGGAGTCCGCTAAATGGAAGGAGGCTATGGACAGCGAGATACAGTCCATGTATGACAATCAAGTTTGGAACTTGGTTGACAATGTACCAGGCCGTAAAACAGTCGGGTGCAAATGGATCTTCAAAAAGAAGACCGACATGGAAGGAAAAGTGCATACTTATAAGGCTCGACTGGTTGCGAAGGGTTTTACTCAAACTCAAGGTATTGATTATGATGAAACCTTCTCGCCGGTGGCCAAGATTAAGTCTATTAGGGTTATGTTAGCCATTGCAGCATTTCATGATTATGAAATATGGCAAATGGATGTCAAAACCGCTTTCCTTAATGGAAAGTTGGCTGAGGATGTGTACATGAATCAGCCAGAGGGTTTTGTCAATGCAGAGTACCCTAATAGAGTATGCAAGCTTAAGAAATCCATTTATGGATTAAAACAAACATCTCGTAGCTGGAATCTTTGTTTTGATGAGAAGGTAAAAGAGTTTGGCTTCTTGAGAAGCGAAGATGAGTCTTGCGTGTATGTCAGAGCTAGTGGGAGTATAGTTAGCTTCTTGGTACTGTATGTGGATGACATACTACTCATAGGAAATGACATCCCAACCTTGCAGGAGGTTAAGTCCTGGCTTGGGAAGTGCTTTGCTATGAAGGACCTAGGGGAGGCTACCTATATCCTAGGGATAAGGATATTAAGAGAAAGGAGTAGAAGACTAATTGGACTTAGTCAGAGTATCTACTTGGATAAGGTGTTGAAAAGGTTCAACATGGAGAATTCCAAGAAAGGAGATTTACCGATCCAAAGCAATACCAAACTGAGTAAGACTCAGAGTCCGAGTACAGAGGCTGAGATAGCTGAGATGAGCCAATTACCATATGCTTCCGCAGTTGGCTCGATCATGTATGCTATGACTTGTACCCGTCCTGATGTGGCATTTGCTTTGAGCATGGTCAGCAGGTATCAGGGGAACCCTGGCAAGGCTCATTGGACCGCGGTAAAGAACATTCTCAAGTACCTGCGGAGGACTAAGGATTGGGTCCTTACCCTTGGTGGCAGTGATGACTTGAGAATATTAGGGTATAGTGATGCTGGTTTTCAGACTGATAGGGATAATTTCCGCTCTCAGTCGGGCTGGATCTTTACCTTAAATGGAGGGGCAATTTCTTGGAAGAGTTCCAAGCAGGAGACGGTGGCTGATTCGACTTGTGAATCAGAGTATATAGCAGCGAGTGAAGCAGCGAAGGAGGCGATATGGCTAAAGAACTTCATCGGAGACCTTGGAGTTGTACCAGCTATTAAGGAACCTATAGAGATTTTCTGTGACAACAATAGTGCGGTTACCTTAGCCAAGGAACCAAGAGATCATGGCAGATCCCGACACATTGACAGAAAATATCACTTCATAAGACACAAGATTGAAGAAGGACTCCTTGTGACAAGGAGGATATCGTCAGATGAGAATCCTGCAGATCCCCTTACGAAGGGACTGACGAGGGTTAAGCATTTTCAGCATGCGAGACGCATCGGGCTGAGGAACGATATTAGTTTTACAGATTAGATAGTTTTCCTGAAACTTGTAAAATGTAATCGACGTTTGATGATGAATAAAATTTGTGATTTATTTATGAGTAAAGTGTTACTATCATTGTCAATTATTTACTATTGTTTCAGTTTTGCATGTTTTGACTTCCAGAATAATTAATTTGTTCAAACCTCCACAATCGATCATACGTCGGAAGTAGGTATGAATCAAGATTGTCATGAATTGGGTTTGTAGATGCCTTAAAGGTGTTTAGGCATGGCAATGGTTGCTGCAACATTCATGAGTACTCATAAGTTATGAGTATTGGTATAAACCCACGCTCACTTGTATCACTTCATGGAATTTATCTCGAGTGATCGTGAGACGATAACATCATATAAATCTTTAAACCTAGAGATATGAGTTGTTACCTATGAGTTGGTTGTGCATTGATTGCACGTAAACGCATCAGTAACTTGATGTTATAAAACGTGCCTTTGTGTACAATTCAATAAGTAGTAGAACAAGCATATCAGTCGAAGTTTATCTGTTCCTTCTAGAAATAGAAGCGATATCCGGGCCCCTCGATGATTTTGTGTTGACCCATATACCAGGCCTGGTCAGAACTAAACCGATGTGTTCAGTGAAGTTCTTCGTCAAACAAATCGGATAATCGAGAAACAACTGCTAGACAATAAGCAAGACATAGTTCCATGTGTTTGTCCGGCTGATATCATGAGAACAGAGGATTATGTGATCACTTATCTAAAATGGCGCTTCATAGTTCGACAGAGTCTTCATTGTTCGAGGGAGTTTTCGAGAGCTACGATTGTTGGTTGGTTCCTGAAGTTATAGGCAAATATAGTTATTAGACTTATCCAAGTGGGAGTCTGTTGGATAAGGTGTCTAAGTCCATAACTTATTTGGTATATACTTGACCCGACCGGCATGGTCCATTTGGGTTGCATCTCATCCAAACTATTATGGATAATTTTATGAGAGTTATACACATATGTTTATTAATATATTATGAGTTATAATATATTAATATGAAGTTACGTTATTTAATTAGTTTTAGTCTTAAATTAATTATGGATTAATTTAGAGATTAAAAGGAATACTAATTAAATTATGGGCTATTTGTTTTATATAGTGTGGGCTAATACTCATTTGTTAATGGGCTAGGCTTATGTGGAAGTCCATGGATGATCCATGGAGCTTTTAACCCATGGATCCTTGGAATAGGAAAAGACATGGGTTATTAGGGTTTCACCCTAACCATGCATACTATATAAGCATGCTTATGGAGCATGAAAGAGAGCCTAAGATAGCCTAAGAGAAAGCTAGTGTTCTAGTGTGTGTGTGCATGTGTGTGGCCGAAAATACAAGAGTGTGTATACTCTCTCAAAGTTTTCCAAGAGTTTGTGGTGTTTGTGATTCCATTTGAGGCATTCACACTATTGGTGCTTGGCCCTCAAACTCCTAAGAACCCAACACAACAAAGGTATGTAATCTCTTCTAACTCTTTTATGTTGAAATGTTCCCCATGCCATGTTAGATAGGTTATAAACCTTGGAAAATTATTATTTTGCATGTATTTAGACAAACATAGATCCAAGGTTTATTAGGGTTGCATGCACACTTAGGAAGTGTTAGATTGCTCAAAACCCAACAGAACCTCCCTGGGTATGTTGGCCTTCAACACAAAGCAGGACCGCCTCAACCCAACCCCCAATCAAACATACATGTGCACATATTATCATACGCTAGCATACATATAACCGTCATATTGATCTAACAGATCACCAATCTTAGCAACATCCTATAATCAGGATATCGACCTAACCAGGCCACTAACATAGCATCATCTTATATTCCAGGATACCGGTCTAACAGATCATAATAACATAACAACATCCTATCTACCAGGCTACCGATCTAACCAAGTCACTAACATAGCATCATCCTATATACCAGGATACCAATCTAACAGATCATAATAGCATAACAACATCCTATCTACCAGGATACTGATCTAACAGATCATAACAGTATAACAACATCCTATCTACCAAGATACCAATCTAACAGATTATAACAACATACAAGCATACTATAACAAGGATAACAATCTAAAGTGTTGGCCTTGGTGCCTTAGACCCTGTTAATATGGTGAGGATAACTCACCGGACACTGCTCTAGTCCCGCAGATACACTCCAGCTGCTGATTGACAGATTGCCAAACTGTCAACATCAAACAATACCCAATTAATAATTGGGTTCTAAGCTCAAAGTCCAACTCACACTCTAAAAGCCCAAAAGTCAAACAATGGGCCAAAGCACAACATGTGGCCCAATTTTCCAAATTGGTCCCAGAACTCTACATGGTCTTTCCTTATGGCCCATCCAATTATTCCAGTCCAAATCCCATGGCCCAATATCACATAATCATAAAGGCCCAATTATGGCCCATATATGGTCCAATTTTCCAAATTGGGCCCAAGTCCTCACATAGGCCTTATCATAAAAGCCATACAATTATTTGGTCCAATTACTTATTCTTGGAAAGCCCATTAATAGTCCAATCACCAAAGCCCAATATAGAGGCCCAACTCAAGGCCCAATGGAAATTAGTGTTTCCACATGAAATGACGATTATAGTTAAGTGTTCCTACTTAACCCGCTAAGGACTTAATTCATTAAGTCCATTATTGCCTTAAGTTAATTTGCCAATTGTTATAATCTAATATTTTAAGCTTAATAAATAATTCCTGCATGTGTCCCGATCAATTCCCAAAAATTAGGTTTTATGCCATTTTAGTTTTCCAAACCCTAATCAGGGTTTTCCAACCCAATACTAGTCCATTAATCCATTGGTTGGGCTTTTAGGTCACTTTGGGTCTCATTGGGCTCATTAGGGTTTCACAAGGCCCATTCTGCACAAGCATCCCAAACGAGTCAATACGCAAGCTACACACACCACCACCCAACACGGCGGCTGGTGGCGGCATGAGGCGCCAGCCACTACCTCACGATGGTGGTTATGGATTTTCTTACTATTCCGATCGATTACAATGTTACAACACCATATCCAAACACACACAAACACACACCAAGCTACAAACACCTAAATAATACATACACACACAGCCGTACTGTGGCGGCAAGTAGTGGTCAGAGGTGTTAGCCACCACCTCACGGTGGTGGTGGTCGCCCTCTTGTGTTTTCCAGCCAAGATAGCCACACACACAAACAGAAAAGTACACACCCCACACATCTTCTATTCACGAGAGGAACCCAGCCACCCCAAGTGGTGTAAGGTGGCGGCGATGAGACCATAAGGTGGGCAACAACGGTAACAACTTCATATTCGGCGGCTGCCAACATGGTCGGCTACCATGGTGGTTCTTCATGGCTCTTTACTCGACCAACAAACCCACACACACGAACATCTGCATCACAAGCCATGAACTCAGCCACCATTACATGGTGGTAGGCGGTCGATAGAGGGCGTCGGCGGGATATAGCGGTTTTCCTAAACGACAGCGGTGGGGTGACCACCGGAAGAGAAAGGGAGAAAGGAGAAAGTGGTCCGAGACCCACCGAGTACAGCGGCAGCAGCCTCGTCTCACGGCGTCTCCGTCTTGAGTGGAAATGGTGGATGGAGGTGGCGACAGACGCACACCCCCATCATAGATCCCGAATTTCCCCCTAACACCGATAGCACATGCCCAACCATAGGGTTCCCGAGGTGGTTGGCTTCGATGGTTAACGACTTGACATCGGAGGGAGGTAGCGGCGATAGAGGCTGGAGCTTAAGGTGGCGGCCATATTTCTTAGGGTTAGGGTTATCGGGGATGATGGGTTCATATATCCCATCTCTATTAAACTTCGACCCATATTGGCAATAACACCCCCCCCCCCCTTTTCCCTTTTCTTTCAAAGAAGATCCATATTTTCCCTTTTAACCCCTGCCTTCAAAACTATTTACAAATTGATTCTGAAATTTACCATTTACCCTTTAGCTTCCAACATCTCTTAAGATTAAGTCCCAATAATTAGCCAATAGTCCATGCCATCATAATTATTTACAAAAGACAAAATTGCAAGTTTGGTCCTTGTGGTATGTCAAAAATTGGATGTTTGATCCAAAACGTTTTGGGGTTGCACCGGTGGTCCAAAAGGTTTGATTTGTTGTGGAATTGGTCCAAAGGCTTAACAGTCGTTTGTGCCCTTTGTTAGTGTGAGGGTATTTCTTTCAATTCACACCCCTTTTTTTAAAATCTTATTAAAGTAGGACATGTTTTGAAAAGATTTATGTCAAGTGGCTAATTTTAATTTAAAGCTACAACTAGAGGGACTGGTTTTGCCAATTTGATACAAAATTTGGGTAAAGGGACCAATACGGTCATCATCTTAACAAATCGGGGGAAAAGACTCTGTCTTCATCAGATTAAGAAAGAAGGAACGAACGGAAGCAATCAAAAATCAATGATTTTTTTGGTCCTGTAAGACAAACGATTGAGGAGGGGTTCTTCACCTTCGTGTCTGATCGGAGAAGAAAAGGGAATGAAAGCAGCAGCAGTTGCCAATCCCATAGAGGGCACCACCTGTGCTTGGCTTGTTTGGACAAGGAAAAGGAAAACGAAAGTAGAAGAGTGGTTCAGTGGTGGCTGTTGTCAACAGCAGTGATGGCGAGGGGGTTGCTCCGGCGGCCTCCTTGACTGATTTCTTATCCTGCGAGGGCTGATCTAATAGGCTCGGTTATATCTCTTCGTCGACTACCACCTCCTAACACCCCTCGCTGCCTCCTCTTTTTCCTTCCTCTTCTTCGGCCTAAGTCGAATCCCAGAGGCCATCACCGATTGCGAATCAATCGATGAAAAATCAGAAGCCATCGAACCCCCTTCCTTCAACCAAAAGAACGATCATTCGCTGATTTCGTGTGCGTTCTTCTTGATTGCCTTCGGTTCATTCTCGTCTTAATCTCCTCTTCCTCTCAATCGATTATGCATTCCTTCTTCCCTTCGTGTTCTGTATTCATTTCCTTTGCGTTCCCCTTGACGATCGATCAAATGACGAACAAAAAAATCCCTTGACCACTTTCAAATCGGGTTCCTATTTTGACCAGTCAAAAGTCAAAGTGGAATCAAAATTTAATTTAATTTATTCAAAAGTTACCCTTATTTGACAAAAAATTTACAAGATCAATCCTTTTGGGCAGAAATACCCTCACACTAACAGAGGGAACAAACGGCTGTTAAGCTTTGGACCAATTCCACAACAAATCAAACCTTTTGGACCACCAGTACAATCCCAAAACTTTTTGGACCAAACATCCAATTTTTGACATACCACAGGGACCAAACTTGCAATTTTGTCTTTACAAAACCAATCCGAAACTCACACTTTTAGCCCTCGGAAATCAAAGTATATCATTTGGCACCCCGAAACCAGCACTCCACTAATTATTATCTGATTTTGGACTATAATAATAATAATAATAATAATAATAATAATAATAATAATTATTATTATTATTATTATTATTATTATTATTATTATTATTGTTTTTCGGGGTTCCGAGTTTATTATTTAATTATTATATTTCCAATGGGATGTCGCAGAAATAAAACCAAGGAAAATGAATTGATTCTCTTACTCTTGTTTGGTTAATGCAAAAAGTAAGGAATTGAGAAATAAATCAATTCCTTTTCCATCAAAACAATTCCGAAAAGGAAAGAAAATAAAAGGGGCGTTTGGTCGAGAATAAAATAAATAAATAAATAAATAAAAAAAAAAAAAAAAAAAAAAAAAAAAAAAAAAAAACAACAACAACAACGGAGAATTAAACAAAGCCGTACTTCGACCCCAACCAACTACATCCCAAGTTTTATTTTATTCTCCGTACTTCATCACATCTCCAAGACACAATCGACGTAGCTCTTTATCTTCTTCTTTTTCCTTTGCGTTTGCTCTACAGATCGCATTCATGCCTACAAAATCATGTTTTTGTTGCTTCCTGTTGGTCGATTTTGTCACCAAACTTCCAAAATAAGATAAAAACATTCATTCCTTCTAATCATTTAAACTTCGATTCTTGTTGTTCATAATGTTACGAAATTGATTTTTGGTTACTTTTTAAGTTCATCCGGTCCTAACTTCATCTATGTGTAAGCGACACATGATGAGACATAATTAAGATGTCAAATGGTGGACTTCGGTTTCATAATTTATAAATGTTATTGACTTTGTATATGATAAGCACAATAATTATGGGAATCTATTAACATTTTTTTGTAAATAGTCGGATAAATCTTTGCATCTTGAAAACATGATCATATGTTATGATGTGCGTGAATGTAAATTCTTCATTAAGAAGCTGTCTTGTACTTTGCCTTGCTTATATTCCATTATCTAATGAAGGTTTCAGTGTTTTAAAATCCGGTTTGAACCGGCCGGTCGAACCGGTTGGACCGGAAACCGGGGAAGAGAACGGTTCAACTATCACCGGTTTTATACTAATTTCTGAACCAGATTAAACCGGCCGATTTTTAGAAAAAACCGGTTGAACCAGTCAAAATAAACCGGTTGAACTTGTTAAACTAAATAAAAATACATAAAAAAAAACCATTTTCAATAATAAACTTTGGTGAATTTTTTCACATCTATTTAGATTTCTCTAAATAAAAACATATGATAAATATTATAATGTTTTTTGATGCACTTGTATTTATTTGAAACTAAATTTTGTTTTGGTGTTATACTTTATTTTCTTTTTGTCGTGTGTGAATTGATGTAAAAACTTATAGTTATGTGTTGTTTTAATGTATTTATATTGATCGACAACTTATTTTTATGTGTATTTTTAATGTTTGAACTTGTAGACGTCAAATTCATAATTTATTTATGTATGCATGTGCAGAAAAATAAGAAAAAAAAATGAAAATTATAGAAACCGGTTGACCCGGCGGTCGAACCGGTTGAACCGGAAACCGATCGCTATACTGGTTTTTAAAACATTGGAAGGTTTTGACCGGAGGTCATTATGCTTTTAGAAAATTTGACTGCCAAATTGAATTATGTCCCTAAAAGTGCATCAAAAATTAAAATTATAATGTGGTTTGTATGTGTAATTTTTATGTACCTATAATTTGATTTGTATGCTTTTTTTGTTAAATCTTTTGATTAGATTAATTAAGCCATTAAATTCGTTGAAAACATACGAAAAGGATAACTGGAATTATATTTCTTATCTGGGTTTTGATGATTTGAAAAATTGGACTTCTATTTATTTTTTTCTTCGTGAGATCAATCCACCCCTTTTTTTAACAAGAACTTCTATTTTGCTAGGTTACTTAGGCGGTTGTAGTTATTGCTACAAACTTTCAAACTTGACTCGCTCAAGATCTCAGTGTCGGCTGAACCATTTGGATGTTATTCCAAGTTTGGAGGCTATAATGGTCCATTTTAACTATTCCCAGTAAATGATGCCCATGGTGTTGTTTCCAGATTTTAGAGGGTATAAAGGTCCTCATTGGTTGTTGTCTCGTGGTGTTTTTCATCAAGGATTTATGTTCTTGTTTTGATTTAATCTCTTCAATCCTTACCTATTGAAATATATGGAGACTCAAATGAAAATGATGGTGATTATGAATACACAAAAAGATGAAACGATGGTTGATGATCAATATAATAAATTTTGTTTAATGATATTATGTGGTTCTTTTGATGTGTAATAGCTTTGTATGATGTTAGTCATTGGACTATTTAGTCTAATAAATAATCTTTGACAGAAAAAAAAAAAAAGGAATTTTTGTATACTTTAATCCAACACAAAAAATAGAAATTAAAAAAAAAAAAATACATTACATCATAAATAAATATGTAAATCATAATTAATGGTATTATTATAAAATATTATCAATTGAAAAGAATAACTATAGTAAAGAATTTCATTCTATTCCATTGCTTACCACAACCAAACAACAGAATTGATTCTCACATATATTTCTCATGTGAATTCTTTATTGTACCAAACATTCTAATCAATTCCCTTTCTCTAGTCTAATTCTCTTTCTCTCCATTTCCATTCTCTACTTCAATTCCATTTCTCCGTATCAAACGCACCCTTAGGAATTGCTGAAATACAAATCAAAAGAAAGGGTTAGGGTTTTGTTGCTGGTTTGGGATGATAAGACTTCACATAACAATCTCTTCATCAAAACGGTATGAATTTCATCGTAAATCCTTTATCTAACATTTGTGTTTAACTCATCTTCATTGATTATTTAGGATGGAGTTATGCAAACTCACGATGAAGAAACCCGCAATCTTTTCAAACACTCCACTGTTCACTGTGGTTTAGCCATTATACATAAAGGCAAACTCACGGTACGTAGGTAAACATGGATCTTCAAGAAAATCATAACTAAAAACCACGTCCGGAATCTGGTAAAGTTTTATATTAAATTTATATTACTTAAATTTTTTATAAAACTTTGTGAGGTTCTGATGATGACTATAATTTTGTTCTGATTTACAGAAGTGGTAAATGATTGTATAATTGAGCAAGTTTAACTCGTTAGGGAAGTTGTCCCTATAATAGATGATCCTACACTTCCGTGCTTAACTTTCAGAACATGGTTTTTAGGGATCATTTATTGTGGTGTTGCTTTCTTGGAGTAGTTCTTTGGTTATTGCCAAAATCAACTAACAATGTCCTCGTATCACAATATATTGTTCTTCCTGTTGGAAGAATAATGGAAACAACCCTCCCCACAAAATGAGTAACAATTCCAGGGACGAAATGATCATTTTCATTGAATCATTTTTTTCATACTTAGAATTATAACATCTTATGTTTTATATATAAAATACATGCATTTTTGATACATATTAGTGTTATCCTTAGCAATGTACAGTGTTGCAACATCAAAAACAGTCAGATCACGAGTAATAGTTGGAGTCGCTCCCTCATTTAAGAGTTCCCAACGTAATTATCAATGGAAAGAGGTAATTCCATTCCATTCTCTTTGAATGCATTTTGTTTATGTATTGTTTTTTTTTCTTGAAGTTCTGTACAATGTTGGAGCAAAAGCACCATGCTCTCAAGGTAGAAAAGATGGAGTATGAAGCACTAGTACAGAAGATGTTTAATAAAGCGGTTTATTTTATTTTTTGATGCGGTTATTCAACCGCTTCAAAAAATATAGCATTATAAAATAGTGTTGTTTTTTTAGGCGGTTCTTAAACCGCCTTAGAAAATGTCCAAAACCGCCTCATAAAAATAGCTTCATAAATGATACTTATTTTTTAATGCTATCCAGAACCGTCTTATAAATTATACTTATTTTTTTATGTTGTCCAGAATCGCCTTATAAAATATAGCTTGATAAAATAGAGTTATTGAGATATTTTTTTGATGCTGTTATTAAACAGCCTTAGAAACACAATTATTTTTTGATGCTGTTATTAAATAGCCTTAGAAAATAAAGTTATTTTTTAATACCGTTATTGAACAACCTTAGAAAATAAACGGCCTTTTAAAATACAATACGAATTGCAACATAAAATATCATAAACTGCTTGATTTACAATACAGAAACAAACAACAAAAAATCATAATAGATGTAAAGACACAAACCATATAAGAAATTCAAGTTATCTTAATAAAAAATCACATTCTTTTCTAACCTTTTATCATTGTATCTATTTACAAATTGATATAATAACTTCAGGTATGTAAGTTGTTTAGGAAGTTATCTACAGAAGCATATTCAAGTTTTTTTTTTTATATATACGTGTTCAATTTCGTTATCACCATCTTCATATGGCCCCTCTTCGGTATCTTGCAGACTTTTGGAGACGATACACACCTTTAACTTTGTTACCTCACTTGGGTAGGAATTCAGAAGCTAATTAAATTACAAAGTAATTTTATCAAAAATCATACAATCCATTTAATTAAAAGGTAAATTACACAGGTTAGAAATATTATTAATACAAAGGAAAAAACTTGCCTTGATTCAATTGTTGTAGATGAAAGACATAAGATTGTTTCTTTTTTTTTTAGGTTTTTTCTACCTTTATATCTTCCCCTGCATAGATATGTGCTCTCCTTTGAACGTCACAAGCTTCTTTGTCCAACCCCTTCTTTCTTCCGCAACCTAACTTAAGAAATCAGAGTATCAGACATATAGATTAAGTAATTTTATGAATCAAAATTATAAATTAGAAACATACATGTCAGTCTTGATGCTGGGTTGATCGCAATGGACAAAGATAATTATAGTGGAGGTCGACTCCTCAAAGATTATTCAGATTCATCACGGGTGAGAGGACCCAAGGATGTTGGTGAGGGCAGCAGTAGTCGATGATATTAGGGTTTGTGTGGCCAAATGAAATTAGATTGAGGAAATATAAAGGGGAAGAGAAAGATATCGCGCGGGGAATGAAATTTTGGAAGGAGATTCAACCCGGGAACAAAAATAAAGAGGGAACTCAATCCAAAACCGCATCACAAAATGCATTTGCTATTACTGTAGTTTTGGAAAACGGCATCAAAAAATACATTTATTAGTGCGATTTTTAAAAGTAGCATCAAAAATGCATTTATTAATGCTTTTTAAGAAAACAACATCAAAAAATACATTTATTATTAGTGCGGTTTTAAAAAACAGCATCAAAAAATATATTTATTAGTGCGATTTTGAAAAACAACATCAAAAAATGCATTTATTAGTGCTTTTAAAGAAAATAGCATCAAAAAATGCATTTGTTAGTGCGGTTCCTTGATTTATTATTGCTAAAGTGTTTTAATGGTACGGTCGTAAGCTAAAACCGCACCAAAAAAAAAACTCATCGCACTAAAAAATACGTTTTGTACTAGTGAAGCAAGGACCAAGGTACTTGAACATATAATATGTCAGAGTTTCCTGGAGTATCTGAAAGGAAATGATATTAATAGTTTTGTATTTATCAAGTAATAACCCTACCTACATTTTAACAATTGCTAGGTATGCAGGGGAACTATGCATATTCTTGTGTTTCAAACATCCACATCCACACAGAATATGATATGGGCAGGTTATAACAATGTAAGCTACGTTTTTTGGGGTTATCTGAACTTGTAAGTTGTACCCTTTTGTTGTCTTCATGACCTTTACTTTCTTTTTCTCTTCCAACAAAAATGCTACTTCTGTATCCAAAAAAACCTATATATATATATATATATATATATATATATATATATATATATATATATATATATATATATATATATATATATATATATATATATATATATATATAGAGAGAGAGAGAGAGAGAGAGAGAGAGAGAGAAATATCTTTGTGAAACAACTAAACTGGAAATTAATTGAAGTATGCATTGAAAAGATGAAATTGAAGTATCTTAATTCAGGATTGTCTTGTTGTAATGTTGTTATTAGGGTTATAAAATCGTTATTCCATACTCATATGTAGGCAAGAGATGGACTAATGGTGCATCAAAACAAGTACCATCAGGTAGCAGGAACTCCCATTAATGACATGTATTGGTCCTGTTGGAAATTCCTGAACAGTTCCAAAAGTTGTATTAGTTGTTATGGTTGTAATGCGAAAGCTAGTGTGATATTCTTCTATTTTTACTAATTCCACATTATGTAATTTAAATTTATTTTTTCAAAATATTTGAGGTGAATCATAATCACATAAATCACTCCTTGTTTGTTTTAGTTTAACACACTGACCACCTTTTTGACCTTTTAGCAAAATGACCACCTAAGAACGTTAAACAGTTAGAAGAATAAATAAAAACCATATTTTTTTTGATATGATGTTAGTAATTTGCAGGGTTTTTTTTTTATTATTTTTTTTTTTTGCAAAAGGTGACTATCTTTGCAATATGTTTGTGAAATATGATTGTTTTCAATTTACTGGAATTTTGCAATTGATTGAGTCGGATGGTCATTTTGTTTAAAAACATTACTAGAACACTAGGTCAACAGCTACGACACAATCCGTAGCTATTCAGTAGGTATAAGGCTATCCTACAGATTTGCTACGGAAAATGCTCTGTAGCATAAATGCCCGTGGGAAATTTTTACCTCCGGAATTGCTACGGACTAGCTACAGAATAGCTACGGAAGTTTCCATAGGTATAATACCTACAAAATAGCTACGGACAGTAATTGCTACGGAATGCCTACAGATTGCCGACGGGTGTATGTTCCTACGGATAGCTACGGAATCGCATGGCTACGGATTTTCTATGGATTACCTACGCAAGTATTTTCCTGCGGAATAGCTACGGAACTTTTTAGCTACAGATTTCCTACGAATTAACGACAGAACTCAAGTTTGACTAAAATTGACTTTCTTCCTACGGAATACCTACGGAACTATTTAGCGATGGATTTCCGTAGCTAGTCCGTAGCTAATATCATTTTATCAAAAATAAAAATTTAAAATTTAAAATTTTCCATTTTTTGTCAAATACCATATCAATTCAATTTGTCCAAAATACACCAAAAAACCTCCCTAATACCAACTTTGACACATTCAATTCCATTGTCTTAAATACCATACAAATGTCTCAAATACCATACAAATTAAGCATAACAAAACAAGCAAACAATACAAGTGTTTACAAATTCAATTGTTCCAAAATACTTATCAATTGTCCTCAAATGGATTATCGGGTGGGAACATGGGGTTGATTTCAAGACATATTCATCATCCTCATAACCATTTCCGTTGTTCTTTCATTTCTTATTGTTGTTCCATGGTAGAAACTTGCATGCAACCTATCAACCTAAAAAATGGTAACACAATTCAATAATTAAACAATAATAGCAATATCAACCAAAATTTTCAACATTTTAAATAAATTTAACAAATTAACCGAATATTTCAACAAAATTAACATTTTTTTACAGATTGACATTCTCAACACTATTTATATAACATTTATATCACAATTAACAAATCTAACAAACTAACCTAACATTTTAACTAATTCAAGCAAAGGCAAACCACATGTAGAGGCAAGGGCAAAAAAGTCCAAAGGCAAAAAAAACCATGAACAAAAATAAGTAGCAAACCAAAGGGAAAAATAGTGCAATCTACATATGATTTTACAAAGAATAAAGTACATTCATCATATAGCATATTCATCAAAAGTATACCAAAAAACATGAAACAGTAACAAAGTGAAGAAGAATAATGGCATCATGAAGAAAAAAAAAAAAGAGAGCAAGAAAATCATCTGCCAACTTTGATCAACTGTTTGTTCTAATTTCATATAATTTAAGTGAATTATTTTTCAGCATAACATATATATTTCTCATTAATAAAAAACTTAATTTCACTTTGTTCTAATTTCATATAACTTAAGTGAATTATTTTTCAGCATAACATATATATTTCTCATTAATAAAAAACTTAATTTCACTTTGGTACAGGGGAGTCACATGGGTTAACTACATACTTATACTTGG